>NW_011494713.1:1734093-1735144 GCF_000754665.1 Bison bison bison
TAAGTCATAGAAGTTAAATCTGACCCATCACTGCTCAGCACACAAATGTCCAGTATCCCAATCAGCTGAGCGCACCAAGATGGAACCATGCACACCAGGGAAAGGGTATACAGAGGTTCCAATAAGAAGAACCAGCACCCTTTTACATCCTCTCTCCTAAACCCAGCAACTTTCCAGTGCCACACTCAAGTCAGATTCTTTTGCTTTTCTGTCCTTTCTGAGACCTATAAAGTCTGCTGCTGCTGCTGCTGCTGCTAAGTCGCTTCAGTCGTGTCCAACTCTGTGCAACCCCATAGATGGCAGCCAACCAGGCTCCCCCATCCCTGGGATTCTCCAGGCAAGATCACTGGAGTGGGTTGCCACTTCCTTCTCCACCTATAGAGTCTACTCTCCTTCAAAACACAGTTGAGGATAGCCACACAATGAAAATAAAAACAGACAGCCAAGCTCTATGTGTTATGCACAAGTGCAATCGTTTTACATGCATCAGCTCATTTTCACCTCACAGAAACCCCATGAGAAAGGTTCTATTATTGTCTCCTTTTACAGACGGGGAGACTGAGACTGCAAGGCCTCTATTTAACTAGTCCAAAGTAGCAGGACAGACGAACCTCCGAATAAGGCTCTTAACCCTCCAAGTCATCCTGCCTCATAACCTCTGTGATTCCCAACACAAATTTCCAAAGAAAAAGAAATATTAATTTGTTGATCCATCTAAGCATGGCTATTGATACATTCAGCTATTTTTCAATTTAGAAAAAATATATAATGAGAAAAGAAACATTTTAGGCACAGTTTTCACAATTCCAGGATCCTCCTAGGGTACCACTAAAAAGAATTATCCAGCCATAAAGAGCAGAGACATTACTTTGTCAACAAAGGTCCATCTAGTCAAGGCTATGGTTTTTCCAGCAGTCATGTGTGAATGTGAGAGTTGAACTATAAAGAAAGCTAAGCGCCAAAGAATTGATGCTTTTGAACTGTGGTGTTGGAGAAGACTCTTGAGAGTCCCTTGGACTGCAAGGAGATCCACCCAGTCCATCCTAAAGGA
>NW_011494713.1:1735335-1753409 GCF_000754665.1 Bison bison bison
ATGAGATGGCTGGATGGCATCACCAACTCAATGGACATGAGTTTGGGTGAACTCCAGGAGTTGGTGATAGGCAGGGAGGCCTGGTGTGCTGCGGTTCATGGAGTCGCAGAGTCGGACTCGACTGAGCGACTGAACTGAACTGAACTGAAAGAGCTGAATAATTCTTAAAATTATTAGTACATTCAGATCTAGAACTTTCAGGAGCAATAATAAAATCTGTATGGGGAAGAGAGAAAAGTGGAAACCTGCAGCTACTGATGCTTAACTTCAGGGACAGATTCCCCATTAACTTCTGGGGACAGAGTCTATGCTTTGCTGTTCTGTCTGTGTCTGTGATATCACAAAGCTTGTTGTAACACAAGTTGGGGGCGGGGTGGGGGTTGGAAATCCTGCACAGCTGTTCTTGGAAATATAGATCCTCATGCATGAGAATTCCCTTGAAGAGAGGTGAGGGCACTGCAATGGGACGAGGAGTCTGGAGAGCCTAACCACCTCTCTGTATGTGTGTGTGTTAGCCATCCAGTCATGGGACTGCACAACTCTTTTTGACCTCTGTCCATGGGATTCTCCAGGCAAGAATAATGGAGTGGATTGCCATTCCCTTCTCCAGGGGATCTTCCTGACTCAGGGATTGAACCCGTATCTCTTGCATTGCAGGCAGATTCTTCACCATCTGAACCACCAGAAAAGGCCACCCCTCTATATCAGTTCAGTTCAGTAACAGTCGTGTCTCTTTGCGACCCCCATGAACCCAGCACGCCAGGCCTCCCTGTCCATCACCAACTCCCAGTGTTCACCTAAACCCATGTCCATTGAGTCAGTGATGCCATTCAACCATCTCATCCTCTGTCGTCCCCTTCTCCTCCTGCCCTCAATCTTTCCCAGCATCAGGGTCTTTTCAAATGAGTCAGCTCTTCACATCAGATGGCCAAAAAACTGGAGTTTCAGCTTCAACATCAGTCATCAGTTTGTTGTGGATCACATCAAACTGTAGAAAATTCTGAGAAATGGAAATACCAGACCACCTGACCTGCCTCTTGAGAAACCTGTATGCAGGTCAGGAAGCAACAGTTAGAACTGGACATGGAACAACAGACTGGTTCCAAATAGGAAAAGGAGTACGTCAAAGCTGTATATTGTCACCCTGCTTATTTAACTTCTATGAAGAGTACATCATGAGAAACTCTGGGCTGGAAGAAGCACAGCTGGAATCAAGATTGCCAGGAGAAATATCAATAACCTCAGATATGCAGATGACACCTCCCTTATGACAGAAAGTGAAGAAGAACTAAAGTGATGAAAGTGAAAGAGAAGAGTGAAAAAGTTATCTTAAGGCTCAACATTAAGAAAACTAAGATCATGACATCTGGTCCCCTCTGTATGCTCTAATGCAAAAGCTCTGTACTTCCTCTATTCTATAGCACATTATGGTTCAAAACTATCACAAAGCCAAGGTCAGATCCATAAGGCAAAGACCCAGACAACCTTGCCCCTTAGCTCTAGGCAGTGGGCCCTGGCATGTCAGAGGCCCTCACTCTGGTACTCCTCCATATGAGGCAGCAGGATGCTCCCGCCTGGAAATCATACCTGCCCTTCTTGACCTAGTAGGACCTCAGAATTTTCTACGCAAAGACCCTTACGCCCATTCCCGGGGCCTGTGCAGGCCTTTCTGTGGGTCTGTCCTCCTGTTGCAGATGAGCATGTTCTAGGCACAACTCTGTGTGTGTGTGTGTGTGTGTGTGTGTGTGCATATGTGTGTGTGTGTGTGTGGTGGTGATGGTGGTGGTGGGAGGGTCCAAGGTTGCTGTCTGTGGTGCTATTGATGAGTTCAGCTGTGCAGGACAATGCTCTGACTAGGGACCTACAACAAGCCATATAAACAGGAGGAACTGGCCTAAGTCTTATTACCTAGGACCCAGAAAACCACCTGGTGGGAGAACATAGTCAAAACATATTTGTTGATTGATTAATTGACTAGATGAATGAATAAATTGATCAATCAAGCAATCAATCCATGTATAAACAATCAATGCCTGTCCTCCATTTCAGGCATCTGCTGGAAAAGATAACTTTGTCAACAGAATGTCTATGGCACACTGAACTATACATGTATAGATATAATCTACAATAAAAGGAGAGTGGTGACAGAGTGGACTCCAGGGTAGGCTGGCGTAAATAAAAGGTTCGGCAATGCTTTCAAGTCACCAGGCAGTTAAGCTCTAGGAAAGTTCTGGGTTTTGTTTTTTTTTTTTTTTAATGAGAAAGCAATTCCCTGAGAAAATAAATGAGATGGCAAAGAAGTTAAGCCCCAGAGGGCCACCCGGGTTTACCATGAGAGTCAGTGACTCAACCAAAAATAAGACTTTTCTCTTAAGAGTTAAATATTATATGCTCGTTCCATAATGACCATTCCTTTTTAAGTTTAAATTTCAAAATACACAAGGAGTCTAAACTATTTTCATTTGTTATGTATATTATGAACATACTGCATTGTGTAAACATAAATAAATGGATGTTATTTATCTCAAGGGAGAATTATCTTTTTGGATTATTCAACACAATCTGTTCACCTATATTCTTCCCCACTCTATTTTTAGAAGACTTGCAAATCTCTTATGTCTATCAGTTGCTTTGTGATCAGTTTTGCAAACAACTATTAAAATGTCTAAGATGACTGATAATGTCAATTATTATGAATACAAACGAAGCACCATGAAACATTACAGGATCAGCCCAATGCACCCTGATTGTAAAGGTGCAAAAGTATGTGCAACAGGTGCTTCATTAAACTGGACCTGACACACTGTTCATACCCCTGAAAAATGCACAGCCTCTACCATCCAGACTACAAGAAGGATAAATCACATCTGAAATTTCACACCAGAATCTATTTTTAAGTGAAGTGCCATAAATGCAGTCACAGGGAAAACTGCATTTGATCCACAGGGATATCCATTATTAGCTATTATACAACAGAAAAGGCACAAATCTTCCTCATTAGACCCATGTGTTCATTGGAGATCGAATTTCCCTAATATGATTCTTCTTTCCTGGATTTACCCTTGTTGTTGAGCTGATTTGTTCTGCATCTCTCTTTATCTGTTTACATTCACCCTCCATCTCTTCTCTGTCTCTCCTTTCTGCTGGACACATAATAATCCTGCCTCATCAAAGCTCTTCCTTTCTTCCTTTCCAAAGATGCTGTCTCTACGATGAATTGATTTCTTACTGTGCAGGAACCAGCATAGTGCTATTTAATTCCATAAAGGTTATTTATTTAAACAAACATCTTAACCTGATGACTTTATGAAAATCGTGTCTAGAAATTTACACACTGACAACCCAAAGAACAACTTTATAAATATTCTCATTTGGAATTCTAAAAGATACATTTGTAGGAGAAGGGGATACACACACACACACACACACACACATGTATATATATATCATTATGTCTGTGGATAATAGGGAAATCTAGGACACTGTGCTGCTGCTGCTGCTGCTGCTAAGTCGCTTCCGTCGTGTCTGACTCTGTGAGACCCCATAGACAGCCTCCTACCAGGCTCCTCTGTCCCTGGGATTCTCCAGGCAAGAACACTGGAGTGGGTTGCCATTTCCTTCTCCAATGCATGAAAGTGAAAAGTGAAAGAGAAGTCGCTCAGTCGTGTCCGACTCTTAGCAACCTCATGGACTGCAGCCTACCAGGCTCCCCCATCCATGGGATTTTCCAGGCAAGAGTACTGGATTGGGGTGCCATTGCCTTCTCTGGGACACTGTGCTAGGGAAGAGCAATAAACAAAATCCACATGGTCCCTGCCTCCCTGATGGCTTAGACAGAAAAGAATCTGCCTGCGGTTCAGGAGACCCAGGTTTGATTCTTGGGTCGAGAAGATCCCCTGCAGAAGGGAATGACTACCCACTCCAGTATTCTTGCCTGAAGAATCCCATGGAGAGAGGGGCCTAGCGGGCTATAATCCATGGGGTCCCAAAGAGTTCAACTGAGTGACTGACACTAGTTCCTACTAGAAGAGGGCATACAGACTGGTACGTAGGCCTGCATTTACTATATTAAGTGACCTATGATGGGGTTGGGAAACACTGGGTGGGGGCTGTAAAAGCACATGTTAGAGCCATATAGGCCAGAGGAAGAGAGACAGAGGAAGGTAGTCAGAGGCAGGAGCCATGAGAATGGTACTCCTGGCAGAGAGGACAGCCAGTGTGAAGCCTTGGAGGTGAGTGAGACTATAACTCCACAGGGCAATTTAAAACCCGGAGAGACTGCATCATCCTATTAAAGAAAGGGAGAGGGAAAAAATGAGGCTGGAGAAATGGGCTTGAATTAGAGGGTGCAGGGCTTTTATGACTTATTAATAGACCGTGAGATTTTAATATACAAATATAAATGCTGTCTTAATTTAAAATATCAATATTATGGGGGGGGGGGGGAGCTAGGAAAGCAGTTCCTAAAATGCATACGGAAAAATTAGCATGTAAGAATAATCCTGAAAATTCTGAAAGTAATTTATGAGTAAGACTAATAATACAAGTAGAAAATACATAAATATATGTGAAACTTCAGAAGATAAAAAGTTTAGTGCTAGTATGTCAACAAACAAACTGATTAATGGAAGAGGATAGATCCCAAAATAAGCCAAAACACAAAGATGATCTTTATACTCAACCATATTAGAATTCATTAAAAATGTAAATATTTAATTTAAAATAGTTATTTTAAATTAGTGAGGGAAAAGTTGAATAATATAATCAATGGTGTCAGGAGACCTGATAGACTGATTAGCTATCTTGAAACAGTTGTTTTTACTACTTCACCTTTTATATTTTAAAAATCCGAATAGAGCAATACAAAAGCATGAAATAGTAAAGGTCAAAGAAGAAAATATAGGAGACTTATTTTATACTTTTATAGAAGGAAAGACTCTTTTTAGCCACATTTACAATACAGAAGTCATAAGGAAATAATAAATTTTACTACAAAAACATTTAAATCTGTGTTACCAAAAGCTATGATCAACATCAGAAGACAAGAAAAACATTAGACAAAGCATAAATTTTCTTATTGCTAAACAGATTTTAGGAATCAATTTTTTGAAAAGGTCACCAATTCAATAGAAAAAGAAAATGCCTACGGGATATACAGTTGCCAGAAAAAGAAGTACAAATGGCTTGTTGTGTGTTAGTGGCTCAGGTTTGCCCGACTTTTTGCAACCCCGTGGACTCTAGCCCATCAGGCTCCTCTGTCCATGGGATTCTCCAGGCAAGGATACTGGAGTGGTTTGCCATTTCCTTCTCCAGGGGATCTTCCTGACCCAGGGATTGAACCCTGGTCTCCTGCACTGCAGGCAGATTCTTTACCAACTGAGCTACATACATTTATATAAAAAGATTTTTAACAAATCATAATTAAAGAATTGTGAAATAAAGCAATGATGCTACACTATTTCCCACGAATGTGATTGACAAATTCAAAAGTTTTAATAACAAACAGTATCAGCTTGGCTGCAGAAAAACAGGTGCTTCCAGTTTGGGCGGCAGAATAAAACGATGTGATCTTTTTGCAAGACTACTTGGCAATATCTATCAAATCACAAATGTCATGCAAATGCCCCTCTAATTCAAATTCTAGAAATTTTCCTATAGATAAAATTATGCAAGTGTGCAAGAACTTGAACACAGGGTGTCCAAGTAAAAATTAGTCAAATGAAATCTATTCCTTCAACGAGTACTGTGTGACTGTGAAAAAATAAGGTTGCAGTACATATGCTGATGCATACATGCGTGCTAAATTTCTTCAGCCATATCCAACTATTTGGGACTTTATGGACAGTACCTCGCCAGGTTCATCTGTCCATAGGCTTCTCCAGGCAAATATACTGGAGTGGATTGCCATGCCCTCCACCAGGGGCTCTTCCTGACCCAGGGATGGAACCCACATCCCCTGTGCCTTCTGCATTGCAGGCGGTTTCTTGAGTCACCAGGGAAGTCCCACATATGTTGATATAGAAACATTTTTAAGATACACTGTTAAGTAAAAACATACTAAAATGTAGACAGTTATATACACATATGCTGCTGCTAAGTCACTTCAGTCGTGTCCGACTCTGTGCGACCCCAGAGACAGCAGCCCACCAGGCTCCCCTGTCGCTGGGATTCTCCAGGCAAGAACACTGGAGTGGCTTGCCATTTCCTTCTCCAATGCATGAAAGTGGAAAGTGAAAGTGAAGTCGCTCAGTCGTGTCCGACTCCTAGCGACTCCATGGACTGCAGCCTACCAGGCTCCTCCATCCATGGGATTTTCCAGGCAAGAGTACTGGAGTGGGGTGCCATTGCCTTCTCCGATATACACATATATATGTATACATAAACATACATATATGTATATATATATATATACCCACGTATGTGAATAGACTCACATGCTTGAGTAGACTATTTCTAAAAGCAGGCACACAAACTAAAATCTAAGTTTCTACTGGAGAGAGAGGCAGAGGGATTGGCCAGTTGGAACCCATGATGGGAGGGAGACTAACTTTACATGATACACTTCTTTATACTGTTTATATGTCTTAAAACTTTCAAATATTAATTTAAAAAATCTAATTATGAATAAAAGTCCATATAATAACGTTAATGTCTTTCAAAGAAAAAAATGTGCAAAATCTCTTTAAAGACCCAGAAGGGTTCCCAGGCTTGAGCAAGTCTTGGCTAAAGGCACTAACCTTTCTAAAGAAAGAATGTGTCAATCAGAATTGGTGCTGGGCAGTGAATAAAGGCTAGAGAAAGGAGTGTCCATCCAGGGGACACAGGTCTGGGCCAAAGTACTTCAAGTTCTGCATTCCCCTTTGTAAAGGCTCTCCCATTATGGAGATGGATGCCTCAGGCAAGCTTAACTTAATGCCATTTAACATTTTAAATGCAGAATTAAGTGCCCTTGCTCTAATTCCAAGATCACCAAGCAAGCTTCCAGTTAATAATTTGTTCTCCTTTATAGATCTGCTGGTGTGGAAAGCAACTGTTATGCTGACTGTGTGTCTGAATCTAGGTGACAGTTATATGCTTTACTGTATAGCAATATAGTGACAATCTGGGGGTTTTTAAACCTAAAAAACCACAACTTTGGGCTTTAAGAGACATGGGGAGCCATGGGGTGATTAGAAGCAATGACATAAGGTCAGCATTTTAGAAAGCCACTCCAACATAGTGTGGTATATGGATACAAAGAGGGCGAGACTGCAGACCAGAACGCCACATCGGAGCTGCTGCATTTTAGGCAAAAAATGATGGTGGTTTTGAATTAAATTTTTGGTTGTGTAAGTATTTGTTTGATGTTTCGTTCTCCTCCCAGACTGCAAGCTTGGTAAGGAAAAGAAACCAGATCAATCTTGCTTGCAACCATATCCCAAGTACTTAGCATGACACAGAGCAGATCCCAGTTAGCATCTGTTGGAAGCAAGAATAAATGAATGAGGGAATCTGGACAGCAGAGATAAAAAGAATTAGAGAAATATATTTAGAGAAATGAATTGGCAAGACAATAACTGAATGAATACAGGGGTTAAGGAGTGGGCGGAGCCAAGGTTTTGCCATGCAAAACAAAACATTTTGACCAAGTGGGCAGCGGCGCCATTCATTAAGGTAGGGAACACTGGAAATGGGTTTGGGGTGACCATGATGATTTAATTTTGAAATGTCAAGCGTGATGCACTATGACATATCCAAGAAGGATGTTCAGTAGACAGATGACCCAAAGGTCATCACTATAGTTGATGGGGACAATTATTAGGACATCAGGAGAATGCAGAAGGCAACAGAAGTCATAAGTGAGGGTGACATAGCTCAGGAAGAGAAGCAGCCCTAGGACACGACTTTTAGGAGAAGGGACGTCGACTTTTAGGAGAAAAGGAAACCTTTAAGTAAGAAGACTGTCCCCAGCCAGACGGTTAGGGAGAACATGAGAAAACTTCATTGACACCAAAGCCAAAGAAAAAGAATGCTTCAGGAGGGAGTGAGAAATGAGGCCAAGCTCTGCTAAGAAGCAAATAAGAGAAGGGCAGAGAAATTTGCCTTAGATTAGTTCTATAAACGTCTTTGGGATGCAGTGGAGAGCAAGTTTGATGAAGCAGTGGATTGAGACTGGATTCAGAGGGGAGGAAAAAGATAATGCAGACCAGTCTTCTAAGATCAGGAGTCAAAGGAAGAGAGAAAAGGGCCAAGACTAAAGGAACCTGGAAGGAGAAGAAGGGGACAGAGCTAAAGGAAAACTTTTCTAAGATGGAAGGGACCCAGTCCTGATTAAATTCTGACACTGACAAGAGGAAGAGATTGAAAATTCAGACAAGAGAGGGCAAGTCATCAACAGAGAAAAGTTAAAGAGAATGGGATCTGTCATAGAGGGGGAATGATTAGTTTTCACCAAAGACACTCCTGCCCTTCCCGTGTACTGGAAGGGAAAGGTTGGTTTCAGATACAGGCAGTTTGTTCATATGGAATATAAGTGGATAGAGCCATAAGAAGATCACAATATTGACAGAGAAAAAATAACCAAACTCAGCTGGGCTGTTGTCATCATAGAAAGCAGGCATGCGGATTGCTCACATCCAGTCTACATGTCCACGCCTCCCACTATTAACAATAAAAAGTATGCACATTTGGGAGGAAACACCCTTTGTAATTGGTCCCATGTCTGGCTCAAGCTGAAAACAATCACCATGTAAATGTGGGTTTTAGCCTCATGCACTGACTGTCCTTATCACATTATATTAAAATTAGATCTCTCTCTCTCTCCCACTGTGTATAAGCTACTCAGAGGCTTCTTGCCTCAGTAAAGTACCTAATTTGTCTGTAGCATCACCAGTGTCCTCAATAAACACTAGTTGAACTGAACTAATGTTTGCATGAAGTTTGACTTAGATGACAGGCGGCCCACATGACGATCAGGAAACATGCGGTAAACTATTCCAGCCAGGAGGAAAATGAAACTTGGTGGAGGCAGAAAGATGAAAGCTGATTTCAGGCAAGCTCCTGCTTAGGAGGTCATGGAAAGTGAAGACTGGCAAAAAGGCAAGCCAATTAGAGATCCTTCTAGAGCAGCAACCACAGAAATGGACCAAGAGTGGACTGAGAAGGTCAGAACACACACACATGGTAGCAGGTATTCCGATCAGATGTAAATGGGTGGATTAGCTGATGCAATTGCCTAAAAGTGCAGGTAGACAGTGCATGTTAAAAAAAACCAACCTCTGGGGGCAGGGGGGATAGTTGTTTCAATGGGTAGGAAACCTTGGGAGCACTGCCACGCAGACTGGCAGGGAGAAGGTAACCTGCAAAGCCATCTAACCTGAACCAAAGCGGTGAACCTAGAGAAACTCACAGATAGGACTCTGTTGCTTAAGATACCTAGAGACCTGGAGCAAGCTCTGGGTTAGGCCTGGGGGAGGAGGCAAGGGTGAATTCCAGAACAGAAAAGATAAGACTGGCACCTGTGGCTGCCTGACTCAGAATCACAGATCTCTTTAGAGATTAGCATCCAACTAATCCCAATCTTCAGTTTCAGGATTAGGGAACTGGCTGATGAGATTAAATGGTTCATCCGGGATCCGGAGTTCTGAAACTGTGAGAGTATGGACTTGAACCCCAACTCCCATCTCCCCATCCAGTTACCAAGGGTCCTTTACGCTGCTGCCTCTCTGAGTGAGTTGACCTTGGCAGGCCAGTTTCAGTTGGAACCATGGTGGTTGATCCACGGGTTCTGCAACCCAAGATTTCCTCACTGTCCACGAAAGGGGCTTTGCAGCCAACCACCTGCCTGAGTGTGTGTGTGCCTGTTTGTTGAGGGCAGTGTGGAAGGGAATAAAAACCATGACCAAGAACAGAAGAAGGAGACTGAAGGGTCACAAAGGGAAAAGGCCAAACCCAGGAGGGCAAGGGCAATACGAGGGTGTGCGTGTGCTAAGTCGCTTCAGTCATGTCTGACTCTTTGTGACCCTATGGACTGTACCCCGCCAGGTTCCTCTGTCCACGGGATTCTCCAGGCAAGAATACTGGACTTGGTTGCCATGCCCTTCTCCACGGGATCTTCCCAGCACAGGGATTGAACCCACGTCTCTTATGTCTCCTGCATCGGCAGGTGGCTGTTTACCACTCACTCAGCAGAGGGGCTGTGAAGTAAGGCTGAAAGCAGACCTAAAAGGGTGTGTGGTTTGTGCTGGCTGGGTTTTCTCTGGCCAGAGAACTCAGCGGCCATCGTGTCAAGCTCCCTGCCCACCCCAGTTCCCAGGCCTGCACACACATTTCAAGACAAGTGTGCCAAGGCTGAAGAAGGGAAGCAAACTGTCCCCATTGTGGGCCACAGTCAGAGGATTCAAGCCCAGGCCCCTCTGCCACTTCGCAGCAGGGGACTCCAGGGCACATGAAATAGAAGCAACTTTAATGGCAAAGATTAGAGTTCACAAGAGCCCACCTTCTTAAACGGCACCGTATTTCAGAGGTCGAAAATCAAAATTCTAATGCCTTTTGATTTAAATAACACTATTGTAGAACTATTCAAAAATACCTCACCAGTAATATTTTATTGCTTCTCTTGAGACTTGATCAAAGAGGACAGACACATGGGCTTCTGAGTAGCTGGGTCGGCTAACCCAGCCCAGAGTCACTGCCCTGAAGCTCACAGATTTCACCTAGAGAAGAACTTCTGTCGGGTCCTTGTTGAGAGAAATCCAGAATGAGTAAAACAAAATTAAAAGTCTGAGTGGGGTATACTGTACAGCATGGTGACCACAGTCAGCACTGTAGTATATTTTTGGAAAGTTGCTAAGATAGTAGATTTAAAATTCCCATCACAAGAAAAAAAAATATGCTAACTATGTGTGGAGATTGGACTTCCAAGGTGGTGTGGTGGTAAAGAATCTGTCTGCCAATGTGGGACATGCAAGAGACTCAGGTTAGACCCCTGGGTCGGAAAGATCCCCTGGAGTAGGAAATAGCAACCCACTGCAATATTCCTACCTGAAAAATTCCATGGACAGAGGAGCCTGGTGGGCTATATCGTCTGTGGGGTCACAAAGAGCAGAATATGAGACACTTGCACACACAAACACACACACACACACGTGGGGTGATAGATGTTAATTAGATTTATTAAGGTAATCATTTTGTAATATATACAGATATTGAAAATCATGTTGTAGGCCTGAAACTAATATAAATAACATTGTGTGTCAATTAAATCCCCAAAATGTCTAGATGGTTTACAGAAGTAAATCTTCAATTGTTAGAAAAAACTTTACAAGTCAAGATACTTAAGTCTGAAAGGACCACTCCTAGTAGAGTTTTATACTTATATTTATATATACATAGACACATTGCACACACAAATAGAATTCTAGGGTGTGTGTGTCTGGTCTGTTCAGGAAATTATTGGAATATGAAGATTATAGGAAAGAGTGGGCAATAATAGGTCATTTTTTGCAACAAAAAGAGGGATTCTAAATGATGTATGGTTATCAAAATTTTATCCTATACTAAAAGATACTATATTCTCCAGGGCACATAAATCATTTACCTCTTAAGATTACAACAGATTACAAAGGAGAAGATGATGATAGAAGAGAAAGATACAAAATGAAGCCTCAACCCACCTCCTGCTCACTACAGTGCTATTTAACTTGTGAACATTTATTTCAATAACTACACTTCTCCTAAAATTGCCTGTACTCTCAAGGCCAAATCTGAACAGGTGGGTCTAAGCAGACAAAGCCTTAAGCAAGACTCTGCATAAAATTCTATCCCGAATTACGCTCAGCTTGACCAGAGAACCCCAGGCAAGCCAATCAACCTGACAGTCCCTCTGAGGCTGTCAGGACCTTCCCACCTACTTCAGAACAAGGTTTTAAACCTAAATAAGCAGATGTCTGTAAAGTGCTCTCCAGGACCCTTGGGGAGAAGCCCTGTGTGAAACCAGAGGTGTGTCTCAGAAGTGCGCTTGTACTGGAAAAGGCTTAGCACAGCCGTGTACAACGTACAAAATCGTAGCAGAATGAATTCCGAATGGGAGTCAACAACTCTTAAGCTTGCTCACTGGCTCAGCTATGCCTCTTGGGGCCATGAAAAGGTAGAGGCAAAGAGAAGGCTGGAAAGAATAGTACTCTCTGGCCACAGAGCTTTCATGGGAGCTAAGACAGACTTTGTATACAAGGTTGTGGGTTCCTCCACCTACGTAACCACTCCTGACTATGGCAAAGACTCTGGGGCAGCAGCCTCCATTATGCTCTGTCTGCTCTGCCCTCGCTCCAATCCTAACCTGCCTGGATGGTCCAGCAGGTACAAGGTCAGCATCTCTCATGGCAGCCAACTCATGAAGGCCTTTCTCTGCAGCCTAGCTTTTGTGAAAGTGTTAGAGAAGAGGAAGAGTTAAAATTAAAACAAACAACCACACTCACAGTAAACAAAAAAATATATTTGTTCTCATGCAAAGATCAGGCTATTGCTTTGTGATCAGTAGTTCATGAACTTTTAACTGCTCTGTCTCCAGTAGAGATGGGTTCCCATAGACTTAGCCAGACTAAACTTGTCTTCACATCTCTGATGCTTCTAAACTGATGGGCTGGAGTCAGGTTTAGTCAAAGGAAACAGAACAGAGGGGAGGCCCCATAGAGAGAAGGTTTTGGCGCTACCTTTGGATGCTAGCAGGAAGCTTCTAGACCCCGTGATGTCTTTAATGTGCCATGGCCAGAAAAGCAACTCTCTTCTCTGCCCCTCATTCACGCAAGGGGGGTTGAAGCAGAGTATTTCTAAGGCCCCTTCTCCTTCCTTGATCTTGACTTTAAGTGACCCTGTGAACTTGGACTCATCAGCGCAGCACTAACATGCCACCAGTATTCTTAGTATATCACACTTAAAAAGACATAGATGTACTCTGTAATGACCTATATGGGAAAAGAATCTAAAAAAAAAAAATGTGGGCAAATATATACATACATCAGTTCAGTCACTCAGTTGTGTCCGACTCTTTGCAACCCCATGAACCACAGCATGCCAGGCCTCCCTATCCATCACCAACTCCTGGAGTTTACCCAAACTCATGTCCATTGAGTCAGTGATGCCATTCAATCATCTCATCCTCTGTTGTCCCCTTCTCCTTCTGCCTTCAATCTGTCTCAGCATCGAGGTCTTTTAAAATGAGTCAGTTCTTCACATCAGGTGGCCAAAGTATTGGAGTTTCAGCTTCAGCATCAGTCCTTCCAATGAATATTCAGGACTGATTTCCTTTAGGATGACTGGTTGGATCTCCCTGCAGTCCAAGGGACTCTCAAGAGTCTTCTCCAACACCACAGTTCAAAAGCATCAATTCTTTGGTGCTCAGCTTTCTTTATAGTCCAACTCTCACATCCATACATAACTACTGAAAAACCATAGCTTTGACTAGATGGACCTTTATTGACAAAGTAATGTCTCTGCTTTTTAATATGCTGTCTAAGTTGGCCATAACTTTTCTTCCAAGGAGTAAGCATCTTTTAATTTCATGGCTGCAGTCACCATCTGCAGTGATTTTGGAGCCCCCCAAAATAGTCTGTCACTGTTTCCACTGTTTCCCCATCTATTTGTCACACATACATTAATATATATATGTATATATATATAAAACAGATTCACTTTGCTGTACACCTGAAACTAACACAGCATTGTAAATCAACTATATTTCAATAAAAAAAATTAATTTTTAAGGATTTTAAAAAGACATGGATGGCTTGGAGACTTCAGAGCAGATGCTGAAAACATGCACACAGGACATGATGACATGGAAGGTCCTCAGATTCTCTCACTGCCGGGCTCTAAGCACCACTCCTTACTTCAAAGCTGATGTATAAACTGAACTTTCTCCACAACTGATGCTTTGCGGAGCTTCAGAAACAGAGTATAGGGTCCAAAGCCCTCGGTTTACATCTGACAAGCTCAGACCCAGAAACATTAAGGAGCTGCTTCCAGATCATGTAATTCCAGCTTTCTGTAACATGGGTGGAGCGGGGAGTTGAAATATGCAAGCTTAGTACCTATGTATTATTTTTCTCCCCAGGTTTATAACAACCACAAGCATTCATTCACTCCTTCATCTCCGAGATCAATATTTACCACTTCACAGTCCTCTGGACAGCCCAGAGAGCAAAGCAAATGGTTAGAAGGCATCCTGATTATGTGGGCTGTTTTCCTCTTTTAATAGAGATCAATCAGAAATGAAATATGAAGCTAAAATTATCAGGCCACTGCAGGGCTCAGATCTCTGCCACCTGGGGATGGGATTTATGTTTTTTAAAACTTAGAACAAATAGATTATGAAAATGATCAATCAACTATTAATAACTCAAGGTTCAGATTTTTTTTCTATCCCTTTCTTTCTCTTACATACACCAAATGAGGGAAAAAATTGCCCTGTCTAAATAACCTCTCCCCTAAATCATCCAACTGATTTGTAAACAGTAAGTAAAATCAAAAATTGGCACTGCTATAAGGAGCAGCAGGTTCAATGCTACATTCTACCCTACTGCTTTGAACCTACAAGAATCTCTCTAGAGAAGCAGTAAAGTTAGTTGGATGGATAATATCAGGGTATAATATTCAATAATGGCTTGATATTGTTTCTTTTCATAACAGGCAGGATGAACAATGAGTTAAAACTGGAGGCACCTGCTTGGTATCAAAGATTTTTCAAAGAGAAGAAGAAACAAAAAGTCAAAAAAGAAAAATTAAATTCCCTTTCCCCAGCTAAAGAAAAAGTCTACCCCTACAACCTAGAGATAGTCAAAGCCATCATGCAGAATGTTCCTGGGGAGAAAGAGACCTCAACTCTCAGCTGTTCAGCCGACTTTTTGACTTAGAAAATGTCTTTACAAGGGAATACTGAAATAACACAAACAGAGGTTTATGAGATAGAAACAGTGAAAGATCTTAAACAAAACTAAACACAGAGCTGGGGAGCTATGACCACATCATCTTAATTTCCCATTACTTGCTTGTAATAATATATAACCCAGGCTCTTCGCTCAACTCTACTGCTCTGAATTCCCATAAGGAAATACCACTTTTCGGAGACGAAAAATAATCAAATACATTTTCCTGTATAGTTAATCAGAGGTGATGGAGAGGGAGAGGTGGAAGAAAGTAGGGTCAGAAGGTCACAGGGCTTTTCAATTGTTTAATCCAATGTAATAAAAACTTCCTCAGCGTAGAGATAGAAGGTATGAAACTGAGATTTCAAACGGCTGTGCTGAGCTGAACTGTGTGAATGCCTTCACTAGGAAGAAAGAGTGTTTTTAACTTGTTTGCAAGTTGTATTGAATAATGAATGATGTAAATAAGACCGCCTAATTTATTAACAAGTCCAATCTGGCTTATGCAACCACAATGAAAACAGGCTGTAGTTCTTAAATGCATGTAAAGCACAATTCAAGGCTCTAGAACTCCCAATGGAGGGACTGAGAAGTAAATATCAGAGTGATAAAATCTGATGCCTTTGAATCCTTTTAAATGCCAGAATATTTTAGTACAATTAACTGCAGCAGTGGAAAAGCTTACGCAGGTGAAAGAGCCAAAATTAATGTATTAATGACATAACATTACAATTGCTTAACAAAGCCAACAATGAATTGCACACAGAGGCTTGAGCAGCAGAAGCTACAAATCCTATTTATGTTGTACTAAGAGGAAAAATATTAGATTGGTCTCCAAATATCAATCCCAAATCAGCAAATGTCACCAAAGAAATTTACAAATAAAAAGTCATTGCTGGTCTGCATAAAATATGGGCAATATAAAAATGAATGCCCTTTCACAGCCATGTGAATACACTTAACACGTCTGAACAGTACGTTAAAAATGGTTAACGTGGTAGGTAGATTTTATGTCATGTGTTTCTTTTTTTTTTTTTATTTAACTTTACAATATTGTATTGGTTTTGCCATGTATCAACATGAATCCGTTTCTGACCATGATTTTTAAAACTCCATGATCTATTTTATGTTTGAACCATATCTCTTACCACCGGGTGAGACAGAACATGTCTTTTGAGAAGCATTTTGACATATTCTGAAACTTAAATGGCTGATTACATAACTCTAACAACAGACTTTACTCTTGTATCCTGTTTATGTGTGACAATAGTATTGTTTGTAAATTTAACTTAGCACAGCTTTGGGATAATCATCTCCAAATAACAGAAGCTGGCACATTTTGGCAGGGTGACGTCAGGCAAGTGTGAAGTGTAACTATAGATGGATATAGACCTAGACATGGGTCACATCAGTGGGTAAAGAATATGAGACAGATACTGTGAAGGGAAGATTTTTAATAAAACAGCTTCAAACAAGAACTCTGAAAATGAAATGTCAGCATGGCTTAAAACATACATGTAGAATCAAAAAATAAAATTCTCTCCCTTAATTAGTCTATAGGTATATTTTTTAAATGTTCCACCATGGCTTCTCTCTGATCCTTAAAAGGCACAGTGATTGCGACTTTTCCCCTGTGTGCTTAGCCGCTCAGTTGTGTCCAACTCTTTGCAACCCCATGGACTGTAGCCTGCCAGGCTCTTCTGTCCATGTGGATTCTCCAGGCAATTTCCCCAACATATAGATATTAAGAGATTTACTATTTTTAAATGATATAGTAAACTGCTTCAGCAAGTTCTAATCACACTTTATTTGGCTACATTAGTCCTACTTTTAAAAAACCAAAACATAATTTCAGCTAAACTTTATTAAACTAGAACTTTAAAGCAGGTTATTTTAGGAATATCATTGGGTCTAACAACAAAGTTAAAAAAAAAAAAAAAGAGTGTAATTTCGTTCCAACTGTAGCTGGTATCCACTGGCCAA
The DNA here is from genome assembly GCF_000754665.1 of Bison bison bison. NCBI lineage: Eukaryota > Metazoa > Chordata > Mammalia > Artiodactyla > Bovidae > Bison > Bison bison. The sequence continues at coordinate 1,752,219 of NW_011494713.1, forward strand.
GAATTGAAAAGCTGTTCAAGCAAATATTAATATGTAAGAAAGAGAGCACAGATGGTGTCATATAAGGATGAGAGTGAAACAAGCCCAACCACTGATGTCATTTTGATATCAAAGCACCAGAATTCAAAATAATTATATGAAGTGCTTTCCAAACAAGGATCTCAATACATTTTACAGATAAAGACACTGGGGCATAAACTGACGAGTCTCAAATAAAGCTGAGGGAACGAGCAAAGAAAAGTACTTCTCAGAGCTCACCTCTATCAGCTTGACTACCTGTTTCTAAACTAATTCCCCATTCCTATACACTGAGCTTACACACCTCTCCATTCCCTGAATCTCAATGGATTTTCAAATCAGAAGAAGAAAATGAGTAGAAATTAGGAATTATGATTACTATTATTAGATGAATAACTGTGACAAATGCTTTAGTAAATGTAAAAAAAAAAAAAAATGTAAGCCTGAAAATAGGAACCTGCCATCAGATAAAAGGGAAATAACAACAGTTGTGAGAACTGATACAGGAAAACTCTACTCAAATCTGTTATTAATAATTTCATATCTATCAGGCAGCTAAGACCACTCAGGCGTAAAATAGTATTTTTTAAAGAGAGTTTTCCTCCAATTACAGCCTTAAAAATACTAAACTGAAAAAAATAATAATTAGCCCTATGTTTCCTCCTTCATTATCTATCTAGAACCTAAAACAGAATTTTAAAACAATCACAAAAGAAAACAACATCTAACTGTTTTTAGGCACTCCTCATGGTCTCAAAATAGTCTGAAGGGCTCTGAATTCCATATGGTTTCCTCCATCCAACTACTGACACCCCATCTCATGAAAAAGACACAAATCCTGACAAAAGGCCACAGACTCTGACCAACCTGGCAAGCCTCTACCAGCCCAAGCCGGGGTCGGCGTGGTCAGGACCCTACCCACCCTTCCTCTCCAGCTCTGCCTGCTGCTCTCCTTGCCAGAAGGATTGCTATCTGAGCATCCTGGATCCAGCCTGACAGCTGGCTGCTCCCGGCACATCTTAGCACTGCTGGGCCGGCACGTTTTCCTCTGTTCTGTTGTCATTTCCTTCTGCCTGAGCCCTCTAACAAGAGCATCACCAACAGGACAAACAGCAGAGGCTGGGAAGGTCTCTTACTTACATTAAAAAACAGGTTGTCTTGGTCAACAACGTT
>NW_011494713.1:1753509-1755013 GCF_000754665.1 Bison bison bison
AGCCCTACTTTCAATGCTGCCTATCCTGGTGTCAACAGCCTCAAGTAAACCGGGAGAAACTTTGCCTTCCAATCCTTTTTATGGATGAATAAAATATCATGTTAATGAAACATAAAAGGGCAAAGTTGCTGGCTGGGGGAATCTCTAATAGAGGGAACAGGGGAATGCTAGAGAAAGGACTGGTGAGCTCCTAGTTGGTAACAGATTTGCCACAACGCATCAGAGGAGGCCAGAAATACACAATTCTGCCTCTCTAATGGACCAGGACAAGCTCAAGCACTTCCAGGGACATAGGGGTCCCAGGGTGAAGACAGCATTCATCAGAGTATTCCATGCTGTTTTATCATCCAACCTCCTCCTGGGGAACTATTCAATGGGCAATTAAGATTTATAATCCAAATGATCTCAAAATTCTATCTCTGGGAAGTCAAGTCCAAATTAAATCAGACCAGGCTTTTAGGCTTCCAAGGATCACATTTTCTCTTTTGAGCCAGTGCATTTCAACACTCGGAACTTCTCCTCTTACAGATTATTTTCAAGGCCATCTCTGGATGCAATCTCCTATGCAAAATCTGATGTATAAAATGAAAAAGGAAACTGGTAAACTCCAGCTCTCAGAGAAAGAAGCTAAGTGGGAGGCACTCTAACTTCCTTAAGCAGATTTTTCAAAAGTTACTTATTTTAACCTCCTTTCTCATAAATATTACTGGAACTGCTCCTAACCCAATATACACAGAGAACCTTATGAAACAAAAATGTCCAAAACTTAAGTTATTGCATATGGAAAGACTAAAACACACCGGCAGGGCTTTGAAATATAAAGTGTATAAGAATACTATATAATAGACATCTATTATTTAGAACATTTTAAATTATCACACTTCTCCCAGTGTTAACAGCACCAAGGCAGTGAAACAGGTAACTGACACACGGCCCAGCCCTGCACCTCTCTTCTCTGACTTCTCCCCAGACTTGAGACAACATTCATGCCCAGGAGGGACCCGCCTGACCAGCCTAGCCCTAGAGGCAAGGAGAGGACGAAGAAGGAAAAGGACCAGGAACTCACATTTCGGTGATGTTCTCAGGATCTGCACTGGTAGCCTCCAGCTTCGGAAATGCCACGATGCCAGGAGAAGGATCGCCGCACCAGATCCGAGAGGCGCTGCACTTGCAGGATGTGGGACAGGCAAGAGCGGCCCTCCAGAAGCCCACAATCAGCCAGCAGAAGCCCCAGAGCCGCGCCATGGCGGGTCCATGCCACCTGGTCCAGGACGACATTCCTAGCCACCAGTGCCAGCCCGAGTCAGCCTGAGTGCGTGTCGCTGAGCTGTCCCGGCCGGTCTCCCCTGCCTGCGCCGAGTGGCCTTTGCCGCGCTCACCGCTGTCTCCTCTCGGTGCTGGTCTCAGGCGCGCAGAGCCTAGCGTGTCAGGGGCTGAGCGTGTCCTGTCGGGCGGCACCGTTCACAGTGGCAGGGGCATCTCGGGCCTTCTCACAGGGGGCGCT
>NW_011494713.1:1755179-1755785 GCF_000754665.1 Bison bison bison
GGAGCCGAGCACCGGCCCGCGGCGCTCCCGGGATGCTCTGGGGCTCAGGCTTCTGGCTAGACGCGCGCTGCGATCCGGGACGCACCTCCGGGCTGAGGACAAACAGATACGCGTAAGGCTGAGCTCAAGACCCCATACGCCACTAATTGGGGTACTCTCCCTCCGCGCTCGCGTCTCCCCCACCGCGAGCCCAGCCGGGATACTGGGGATAGATGAGTGCCCAGTTCCGGCCGGCCCCAGAAATAAACTTGCCCCTCGATGGCACTGACGCCGCGGGGCACCACTGTGCCCACTCTCTCCCTGTGCCTAAGGCTGAAGGAGGGAAAAATGGGGCAAGGGACAGGATCCCATAGCACCGGCCAGGGGTAGGACTCCTTAAAGGGAGGTGCGGAGATTGCCGAGGATGCTGGTTCCGCGACGGGGCCCCCGAATGATGCTGCAGAATCCGCCACGGCCCCTGAGCTCAGGGGGCGCGGGCAGGTGGCGCGGCGCGTCCCACCTGGGAAGGCGCCGCGGCCACCCCAAGGGGGACAATGAGGGCCGAGATGACGGAGGTCACTGTCCGCGCTGCTCACCCGGGCTCCGGCGCCTACCGCCCGCCGGCGG
>NW_011494713.1:1755885-1780173 GCF_000754665.1 Bison bison bison
GCTGGCGAAGGTCCGTGAGGGCTGACGCAGAGCAGGGGCAGAAACTCCAGAAAATTAGTCTGAAATCCAAAAACACACACGCTCATACACACACAAACCCATAACACCCTCCAGACAAAAGCAACAGGGAGGGGAGGGGAATCTGGGGGCGAGGGGGAGGAGGGAGGCATCGGTGCCACTGGCCAGAAGCAGACAGCAGCAGCATGTGGGAGTTCACACACGCGCACACCCGCACACAGCCTGGCCGTGTAGACGCGCGCGCCTGTGTGTGCGTGTGTGTGCGTGCATTTAGACCCAGGTACCTCTAAGCTGAACCATTGCCCGGCTCTGACACCTCCCAATCCCTAATTAACACCCAGGTCTCTTCTAAAATCGCAGTAGAGGCCGTCTCCTTTTTTGAAATGGAAACCGGGCTCGGTTCAGCTCTGAAAAATGCGCTGATTCTTATTATAGGAATCCTCCCTCCCTTTCCCCTCCCCGCTGCATTCTCCTTCCCTATCCTGCCTAAAAGGGAGGACGAGCTATCCTAAAAATAAATAAATATTGTAAACACCGAAACGTGTCCAGCATTGGTAACCAAGCATAACCGCCCCCATTCCGGGTCATCTATTTGGGGATCGGTGTTTTCGGAGGGTCTTCCTGTTGGTGCTTTGGCAGAGGGAGGGCAGTCTCCAAATGCAACTCCAGCTCTCTAAGCGGGTCTTTTTTCCTGTTGTTTTCTGGCATCACACGCCCGGGAAACAGAGACATGTGAGGGGAAGGGAGCGCGCCTGACGCGTATTGGGTTCCCTAAATGCGCGGTAGCAACCCTGGCCTGTCCAATGTGTGGCGCCGCGTCATTTTATCTCATCCTTCAACCTGGCAGGATGCAGCCATTCCCAGATCTTAGCTTCACTCCCCGCGATGCCCACCCTCACGCGGGGCACCCAGAGCCCTCGCTCCCCTGCCGTACCTTGAGCGTTTTCGTGTGTGCGTGGGTGAGAGCGAACGCGTGCCTTGCGCCCGCGCTGCCCGGAGCACTACACACATCCAGCTACTGAGAAGCCCGGCGCGGGCAGAGCCTGGGGGTCTCACTAGGGACAAACGAGGTGATCCGGGAGGGTCGAGTGACAAACCGTAACTGCTCTGAGGGCGCAGTTAAATGATGGCTGCGGGGCATTCCAAAGCCTTGTCTGAGAATCCGTCTTCCCATTTGCGGCTCGGAGAGTCTCTTTTTCCGCAGTCATTTAAAAGGGAACTGGGAAAATGCACCGCAGTGCCTGACACTTCCGAGGGCTCTGGTGCCCCCGCGCGGGGAGAGAGCGCCCGGCACGCTTGGGAACACCAACCCACGGCCGCGGCGGCGCCAGGCACTGCGCTGGGGGCGCTCTCTGGCTCCAGATGCGCAACCCGCGGCGCCCAACGCGTGCGCACCCCTGCCCGACCCGTGAGCGGCTCACCAGCCCTCGCCAGCTTCTTCCCGGGGAAAAAGGCTGGCAGACCTTCCCGCGAAAAAGGGCGACGGGGATGGGATCTCCTCCAAAAGATAAGCATAGCCACAAATCTATCCGAAAATGCTGGGGGTGGGTAGGATCGAGAACCCTGAACGCCAAGGTGAATGCTGAGATCTCGGCTATGCCTTAAATACTACAAGGGAACTGAAAGCATTTAGTGGGGCTTTCGTACAGATCCTGGGCGCTGAGTGTAAGCGGGAATCCTCGGGCAACATCCAAATGATCTCTTTGCAGGCCTTTGCAAGGCCAGTAGGCCTTTCTCTCATCGCCATCACTTGGCTGTAACATGCCTTGGGTGCTGAACTGGCCTGGCTGAAGTTCATTTCACTGCTCAGCCCCTGCTGGGTGAAGATGTGCCAAAGTAGAGAAGCCAAGGGCAAAAATGTTTTGGTCCAGGTCATACAATAACATTCCTCCCCGTGTCTTGCCAGTGTCCTTAACGGAGCTGCCCCTGTGGAACACCTGGGGGAAGGGTGTGTACAAAAATACTCACATCTCTCTCACATCTCCACTAGATTCCCATTTTTCCCAGAAAAGGTCCATTTGCACCCTACTGGCAGTAAAGTGTCAAGGCAACATCCAAAGGACCACCAGTTTTAGAGTGGTTTGCAGACCATAAGATTCTAATTATGTTGGAATATTTTTAGAATTTTATTGTAAAAGATAGGTAATACTAGTGTATTTAGAGTCTAAATATGCCCCGACCGAATCTCTCTTAAAATTAAAACTTGCAGCCCCACTTCTAATCAGCTTTCTGTTCCTTCTATAGTTCTTACCATCTTTTAATAGATAATTTACTTATTATATCATTTATAATTTACATTCATATTATTTCTCTTTCAGTAGACTATGAACTCCATGAAAGCAAGGATCTTTATTTTTTCATTAATACGTCTCAAGGATGTAGTCGATATTAAAATATGTGTGTGTGTGTATGTGTGTTCAGTGAAATAAACTGAAGTTGAGTTTCCTCAAACAGGCCAGCTACATTTTCTTAACCTCTAACCCTGCAAGTCTATCTGAATAATTCTCCCTAGACACTTTCCTTTCCATCTCCACAGTCTTTTCTGTGCTGTGAAAACTCACATCAATTCTTGGAGCCTGATTTTCTGTCTGCTCTAGTCACCAGGTATGTTCTGGCAGGAGACCAGGGATAGCCTCCCTCTATTTCACACTGGTACTTCAACATTTTCATATACAGTGCCTGAAACACACTGAACAATCAATAACTATTTATTAACTGATAAAAGTACCAATCTGCCTCAATTTAAGACCTACAAGATATCAGGGTTTCTCAGACCATGGCTGTATAAGTGATAGTGAACAGTTTTCAGGTAAAATAGGAATAATTTCCCCAAAATCATATGAACTCTTCAAGGCAGAGATGGAGACTAAGCACTGCAGACTCTTGTCCATATTGGACCATGATGTTCCTAGAACAATGTTTCTCAGACTCTTTTCACCATGTGCTGTGTGCTAAGTTGCTTCAGTTGTGTCTGACTCTGCACAACCTTATGGTTTATAGCCCCCCAGGTTCCTCTGTCCATGGGATTCTCCAGGCAAGAATACTGGAGTGGGTTGCCATGCCCTTCTCCAGGGGAACTTCCCAACCCAGGGATTGAACCCTAGTCTCTTACATGTTCTGCATTGGTAGGTGGGTTCTTTACCACTTGCATCACCTGGGAAGTCCATGGCCTACAGTAAAAAAATGCCTTTAAGATCATAATCCAATGCACATATACATACATGCTTATGATTAATACAAAAGTTCCACTAAACAAAATTTGTTTTAATACATGGAATACAGTGATATTTTGTTTTCCATTTGATGCCATTTCATTTTCTAGTGCTTGTAATAGCATAATAAGTCGATCTTAACATTCCATACTGGGTGATTAAAACAAAAACAGAAACACTGCCAGTTTCTGCCTCTGACTAAGATGGAGTAATAGGGAACATTTAACCTCCCAACCAAGCCAACAACACAGTGAACAAAACACCTGAAACAACAGCTTTCAAGACAGTGGACATAAGGCAGTGAAGGGTGTGGCTCAGGGCAAGGGAACCCAGGCAGAGTTCAACTCCCTGATGTAGCTGAAAGGTCAGGGAAATCAAGGAAAGCAGAGTTCCCAAGGACAGAAGCAGTGAAGAGGGTGATGCAGAGAAAGAGAGGTCTGCAGAAGGTCCATCTTAAGTATTCAGTGAAGTGAAGTACTGATTAGCACATGCAGATAATTAAACTACTTGAAAAGATAAAGGGAACAAGGTCAAAGAAACATTCAAAAGGGAAATTGAAAATATGACATATCAGAATTTGTGCTCAGTAAAGCTAGGAGGGTGGGGAAGGCAGATGTTAAATAAATATTTAGAAAAAGAATTTGTGCAATGCCACTAAAGCCTCTTCAAGTATTTGGGAGGAATTCTATAGCCTATGTTAGGTAGCCTCCATTGAGTCAGTGATGCCATCCAACCATCTCATCCTCTGTCGTCCCCTTCTCCTGCCCTCAATCTTTCCCAGCCTATGTCAGAAAAGAAGAAATGTCTCTAACCAATGACCTCAATTTCCACCTCAAAAAACCAAAAGAAGAACATATGAAACACAAAGTAAACAGGGGAGATGAAATAATGAAGATCAGAACGGAAAATAATGCAATTTTTTTAAAAAACAGAAACATAAGAGAGAAAATCTATGAAGCCAAAAGACAATTCTTTGAGAAGATGAGTAAAATTGATAAATCTCTTGCTAGGCTAGCCAGAAATGAAAGAAAGAAGACACAGATTATCAATCAGTTCAGTTCAGTTCCTCAGTCATGTCCAACTCTTTGCTACCCCACCGACTGCAGCATGCCAGGTTATCAATAACAGCAGGGAAAGCAATGACAACATGAGAGAGTTGGAAATATTGTGAACAATGCTATGCAGATAAAGTTGACAGTTTAAATGAAAGAGGTGTTTTTTTGAGAGATAAAAGCTAACAAAGCTCACTAGAGAAGGAATAGATTACCTGAATAGTCCCATATCTATTTCAGAAGTTTAATCTATAGTTTAAAATCTTCCCATAAAGAAAACTCCATTTTGTTGTTGTAAGGCAGAAATCAGCACAACATTGTAAAGCAATTTCCTCCAATTAAAAAATAAATTTTAAAAAAATTTTAAGAAAAGAAAACTCCAGGGCCAAATGGCTTCTTTGATGAATTCCACAAAATAATTAAGGAAAAATAATACCAGAAAATATTTTTAAATTAACACAATTTACCATACTTACAGACTAAAAAGTTAAAATTATATCATGATTTCAAAAAACTTAGGAACGTATTTGACTACATCTACCCCTGAAAACTCTTGGCAAACTAGAAATAAAAAGTAACAGCCTCAATTGATAAGTAGAATGGATGAAAAAACCTACAGCTAACATAATGCTTAAAGTGGAAAACAGAATGCTCTTTCCCAAATATCAAGAAGGTGACAAGGATATCCAATTTCACCATTTCTATTCAACATTATACTGGAGATTCTAGTCAGTGCAGTAAGTCAAGAAATACAGACTTTTAAAAATCCATATTGGAAAAGAAGAATAAAACCACCTTCATAAACAAACAACATGATCTCTTACATAGAAAATTCAATAAAATCTAACTACAAAGGTGAGTGAAATCAAGTCACTCAGTCACCTCTGATTCTTTGTGACCCTATGTACTGTAGCCTACCAGGCTCCTCTGTCCACGGGATTTTCCAGGCAAGAATACTGGAGTGGGTTGCCATTTCCTTCTTCAGAAGATCTTCCCGACCCAGGGATTGAACCCGGGTCTCCTGTAGGTAGACACTTGACTGTCTGAGCCACCGGGGAAGTCAACTACAAAAAAGTTACTCATATTAATAAGTGAATTATGAAGTTTGCAGAATGCAACTTAAGTGTTTACAAATTAACTGTATCATATACTAGTGATAAAAAAATCAGGAATTAAAATTTTTAAATAATACTAATTACAATACCATAAAATATAAAATACTCAGAGATAAAACACAATATAAAAAGGAAAAAATTGGTAATTAGGTTTTATGAAAATTACTAATTTCTGCTCTTAAAAACACACTTTTAAGATACTGAAAAGAAAAGCCCAAAATTGAGAGACTTATTCATAAATCATATATCTAATAAAGAGCTTATAGAGACTTTATAAAGAACTCACAAAGCTTAATAATAATAAAAAAGTTGCAAAAGTATGCAAATGATTTCAACGTGTATTTTACCAAAGAAGGTATACAGGTGGCAGATAAGCACATGAGAAGATGCTCAACATCATTAGGGGGAAATGCAAATTAAAACTATAAGAAGATACCTACAAACCAATTAGAATGGCTAGAATTTAAAAAGCTCACTATATCCAGTGTTGCTGAGAATGTGAAGCAATTGGAATTCTCATACACTACTGGTGGGAGTGTAAAATGACACAGCCACTTTGGAAAAGTAGAACAGTTTCTTAAAAAGTGAAACATACACCTATCATGTGATTCAGCCACTCTAATTCTATGTATTTCAGTTTCAGTTTTCAGTTCAGTCACTCAGTTGTGTCCGGCTCTGTGTGACCCCATGAACCACAACACCAGGCCTCCCTGTCCATCACCAACTCCTAGAGTTTACCCAAACTCATGTCCATTGAGTCAGTGATGCCATCCAACCATCTCATCCTCTGTCGTCCCCTTCTCCTGCCCTCAATCTTTCCCAGCATCAGGGTCTTTTCAAATGAGTCAGCTCTTCACATCAGGCGGCCAAAGTATTGGAGTTTCAGCTTCAACATCAGTCCTTCCAATGAACACCCAGGACTGATCTCCTTTAGGATGGACTGGTTGGATCCCCTTGCAGTCCAAGGAACTCTCAAGAGTCTTCTCCAATACTACAGTTCAAAAGCATCAATTCTTCAGCACTCACCTTTCTTTATAGTCCAATTCTCACATCCATACATAAACCATAGCCTTGACTAGATGGACCTTTGTTGACAAAGTAATGTCTTGCTTTTTAATATGCTGTCAAGTTGGTCATAACTTTCCTCCAAGGAGTAAGTGTCTTTTAATTTCATGGTTGCAGTCACCATCTGCAGTGATTTTGGAGCCCAAAAAGATAAAGTCAGCCACTGTTTCCACTGTTTCCCCATCTATTTCCCATGAAGTGATGGGACCGGATGCCATGATCTTCATTTTCTGAATGTTGAGCTTTAAGCCAACTTTTTCACTCTCCTCTTTCACTTTCATCAAGAGGCTCTTTAGTTCTTCACTTTCTGCTATAAAGGTGGTGTCACCTGCATATCTGAGGTTATTGATAGTTCTCCTGGCAATCTTGATTCCGACTTGTGCTTCTTCCAGCCTATGATATACTCTGCATATAAGTTAAATAAGCAGGGTGACAATATACAGTCTTGATGTACTCCTTTTCCTATTTGGAACCAGTCTGTTGTTCCATGTCCAGTTTTAACTGTTGCTTCCTGTCCTGCATATAGGTTTCTCAAGAGGCAGGTCAAGTGGTCTGGTATCCCCATATATTTACCCAAGAGAAATGTCCACACAAATATTTAATGTGAGTATTCAGATTATTTTGTATAACCAAAAACTGGAAACAATTTAAATATTCATCAATAGGTAAATGGATAAACAGATTGCAGCATGTCCATAAAATGAAATGCTTCTCAACAATAAAAAGCAAGCAACTATTGATACTTGCCACCAAATGAATGAATCTAAGAATAATTATGCTAAATGAAATAAACCAGACAAAAAGAGTATATCCTGCATCTTCCCATTTTTATAAAACTATAGAAAATGTAAACTATCATGACATAAAGCAAATCAGAAATTGTTAGTGATAGGTGCAAGGAGTGGGCAGGGAAAAGCCGGAAGGAGAAATGAAATAGGAGCACAGGAAAGTTTTGAGGATGATGGAGGTATTCATATCTTTATTGTGGTGATGGTTTCAAAATTATTAAATTGTTTATTCAAATTTGTTTAGTTTATTATACATCAATAATTCCTTGATAAAGCTATTTTTAAAACCAGAAAGAAACACTATCCTAGATCCTCCTAATGTCAATTTCTTGTTCCCATTGAAGTGCTATTGCTGCTGCTAAGTCACTTCAGTCGTGTCCGACTCTGTGCGACCCCAGAGACGGCAGCCCACCAGGCTCCTCCATCCATGGGATTTTCCAGGCCAGAGTACTGGAGTGGGGTGCCATTGCCTTAGAACCACCCTAAAGGAAGCAGTTACAAAGTTTAGAGGCTTTTTAATAAATTCAGGTTCAGTACTTTTCTAATTTTATAACAGCCTACTTTGTAATAGTTTTTACGTTTAGAGGCTTCCCTGGTAGCTCAGATGGTAAAGAATCTGCCTGCAATGCAGAAGACCCTGGTTTCATTCCTGGGTCATGAAGATCCCCTGGAGAAGGGAATGGCAACCCACTCCAGTATTCTTGCCTGGAGAATTCCATGAAAAGACCATGGGGTTGCAAATAGTTGGATACAACTGAGCAATTAACACTTTACATTTTGAAAAAGAAAAAAAAATTGAGAAAACTATCATTCAAAAGATAGATAGTGGCCCAACCTAGAAATAGCCTAAAGGCCCATTAATAGTAGAGAAATTCAGTAAATTACAATGCTTCCATTCTTTTTAATATTATACACCTATTTAAAATGTTAAAACTATATACATTTACCTGAAGGTATGTCCATAGTTTATTAACTGAATAAGGCAAGTTGCATGGTAATATAGTCTGATTCTATAAAGAAAGCCAATATTGTGCTTTATGGATGTGTGAAGAAAGGCAAAGAATTATTGACACCAAATATAACATTGGTAACCTAGAAAGATTAGAGAGGTTGTTGGCAGAAGAAGCGGACAGATCAGAAAACTTAAGAAATATTTCTTTGGTGTTAGTAACCATCTTATCCATCATATGCCTCCTTTTCCCACATTTCCTCTTTTTGTTGCCTTTCCCCCCCTCAGATCCAGTGTTACCTTGTTTCTAGAGTTTCTCCCTTTGCTGGAAAGAAATGAATCTAAAGCATGTTTATAATTTAAAAAATGTTCATCACTGGATATTTCACTTTGCTGAGAATATCTGTATGTTAGTAGAGGAAACGGGGTAAGACATAATGCAAAGGAATTTCAGGTACCAAGCATGTACAAATGGAAAATATTTTGGTATGGAGGAAGCTCAACACCTGAGCCAGAGGCTGTTACTCATTATTACCCTGCTCACTCCCTCTCACTCCAAAGCCCTGTTTTACTGTTCAAAAGTTTTCAAATTCACATCCTCCAACTCTAAGTTGGGAGTCTCAAGTTTTCCTGTCTCTGCCCACATAGTCTGTGAGCTTCACGATGCACTGTCACTCTGAACCTTAGCCACACCCATGATATCATCATACTTTCTTCCTTCCCTGTGTCCAAACCTTCCACTTTTAGCTCTTAGTTGTACACTTAACACACACTAAGTCAACACAGACTTACATAGCTTTTATGAACATCTAAAGGGAAGAGCATATGGAGAATATTTGAGAGCTCCAGGAATTTGACAGGAGACAAGGATCAGGACCATCCTGAAGAAAAAGAAATGCAAAACAGCAAAATGGCTCACTGAAGAGGTCTTACAAATAGCTGTGAAAAGAAGAGAAGCAAAAAAACAAAGGAGAAAAGGAAAAATATACCCATTTGAATGCAGAGTTCCAAAGAAGAGCAAGGAAAGATAAGGAAGCCTTCCTCAATGATCATTGCAAAGAAATAGAAGAAAACAATAGAATGGGAAAGACTAGAGATCTCTTCAAGAAAATTAGAGATACCAAGGGAACATTTAATGCAAAGATGTGCTCAATAAAGGACAGAAATGGTATGGTACTAACAGAAGCAGAAGATATTAAGAAGAGGTAGCAAGAATACACAGAAGAACAGTACAAAAAAGAGCTTCACAACCCAGGTAATCATGATGGTGTGATCACTCACACTCACCTAGAGCCAGACATCCTGGAATGTGAAGTCAAGTGGGCCTTAGGAAGGATGACGACGAACAAAGCCAGTGGAGGTGATGGAATTCCAGTTGAGCTTTTTCAAATCCTAAAAGATGAAGCTGTGAAAGTGCCACATTCAATATGCTAGCAAATTTGGAAAACTCAGCAGTGGCCACAGGACTGGAAGAGGTCAATTTTCATTCCAATCCCAAAGAAAGGCAATGCCAAAGAATGTTCAAACTACTGCACAATTGCATTCATCTCACATGCTAGTAAAGTAATGCTCAAAATTCTCCAAGCCAAGCTTCAACAATACGTGAAGTGTGAACTCCCAGATGTTCAAGCTGGTTTTACAAAAGGCAGAGGAACCAGAGATCAAATAACCAACATCAGCTGGATCACTGAAAAAGCAAGTGAGTTCCAGAAAAACATGTATTTCTGCTTTATTGACTATGCCAAAGCCTTGGACTGTGTGGATCAGACCACCTGAACTGCTTCTTGAGAAATCCATATGCAGGTCAGGAAGCAACAGTTAGAACTGGACATGGAACAACAGACCGGTTCCAAATAGGAAAAGAAATACTTTAAGGCTACATATTGTCACCCTGTTTATTTAACTGATAGGCAGAGTACATCATGAGAAACACTGGGATGGAAGAAGCACAAACTGGAATCAAGATTGCCGGGAGAAATATCAATAACCTCAGATATGCAGGTGACACCACCCTTATGGCAGAAAGTGAACAGGAACTAAAAAGCCTCTTGATGAAAGTGAAAGAGGAGAGTGAAAGAGTTGGCTTAAAACTCAGCATTCAGAAAACTGAGATCATGGCATCCAGTTCCATCACTTCATGGCAAATAGATGGGGAAACAGTGGAAACAGTAGCTGACTTTATTTTGGGGGGCTCCAAAATCACTGCAGATGGTGACTGCAGCCATGAAATTAAAAGACGTTTACTCCTTGGAGGAAAGTTATGACCAACTTGACAGCATATTCAAAAGCAGAGACATTACTTTGCCAACAAAGGTCCTTCTACTCCAGGCTATGGTTTTTCCAGTAGTCATGTATGGATGTGTGAGTTGGACTATAAAGAAAGCTGAGCACCGAAGAACTGATGCTTTGGAACTGTAGTGTTGGAGAAGACTCTTGAGAGTCCCTTGGACCTAGGGAGATCCAACCAGTCCATCCTAAAGGAGATCAGTCCGGGGTGTTCATTGGAAGGACTGATGAAGCTGAAACTCCAACACTTCGGCCACCTGATGCAAAGAGCTGACTTATCTGAAAAGACCCTGATGCTGGAAAAGATTCAGGGTAATAGGAGAAGGGTCGATAGAGGATGAGATGGTTGGGTGGCATCACTGACTCAATGGACAAGAGTTTGGTGGACTCCAGGCATTGGTGATGGACAGGGAGGCCTGGCATGCTGCAGTCCATGGGGTCACAAAGAGTTGGACACGACTGAGAGACTGAACTGAACTGATTGATAACTAGGTGACCCTGAAATCTAAGTGTGAACCATCTATCTGACTAGATCTCATGGTAACCTCTATATTGTTTTCCTAGTCTATGTCAGTAGTCTTATATCAATACCCATACCTGTCCTTGTGTTGTCTTGTTTTACCAAGAGTTATCTTATGACACCATCAAAGAACTATTTTTTTTTTAAACAAGGGAGTTTACTTATTCCTCATCCATAATAAACCATTATGGATGCCTCTTCTGTGCCACCAGCCTAGATTTATTGTGGCAGTCATGTTCCTGGTTCCTACTCAATCAACAATTACAATCCACAGTGTTTAAAGCCATATAATCCTTAAAGTTTTAAAAGTACAATTATTCAGTTGTATCGGACCTCTACAGATACTTAACTAAAAGTTCCTCCAACTGAAGTAGTAACCCATTAATCAGTCAGTTTAGTGGATTTGATGAGGATATTTCTAATGAAATAGACTAAGCTGTACTAGAATAGAAAACATCAAGGCATATCACACATGTATGATAATATTATTTCATGAAACTCATTATGGGGTGAGCTGGATTGTGGTATGGATGTATTTCTTACTGTGATTCACAAACAATTTTGAGATCCACTCTCATTTGCAGAAATCCTATCTACAAGGGGACATAATTCTAACTTGGCCTAAATACTTCCAGCAACCATCTTTTATCAGTGTATTAGTAATAAGCACTATAGAGATTATATTAAAGTTAGTCATAAACCATCACCAACTCTTTGGGGGAAGGAATTCTGTTATTTGTCATGGTAACCTTGTCATCTAACAGAATACCTTACATGGAGCTCAATATATATTGGTTGAACTAAAGTTAATCCCATTTTGTACACCTCTAATTACTGTAAAGTTCTATTTTTATGAAAGTCTGTGTCTGTATCCTTAATAATTTTCATCCTTTGTGCCTTAGTTTTAACCTGTTAGCTACAAAAGAAAAAAACATGAAATCCTTTTTCCATGTCACATTCCTTTCAATATTCAAATGTAATGTTTATGTCCTCTTTAAATATCTTACCCACTTCTTATTACCTATTTCCAAGTGTTTCAACATCATCATCATTGTTTCAACCTCAAGGTCTGTAACCCTCTACCAATATCCTTCTAGACCCAAGCTTTCCAATATGATAGCCAATACCATGAGTGGTTGAGTACTTTAAATGTGGCCAATCCAAAATGAAATGTGCTATAAATGTAAAATAAACACTTACTGTAAATATTTAGTGGGGAAAAAAAGAAAGAAGGAAAAGTCAAGAAAAAGAAAGAAAGAAAACAAAATATCTCATTAATTTTTTTATATTTATTTACATTGGAATAATATTTTGAATTTACTATGTTACATAAAATATATCATTAATATCACTCATGTGTTTCTTTTTACTCTTTTTAGTGTGGAAAAATCTATTTACTTTTGTTTTAAAAAATTGTCAACTCAACATTTATCCTTCCTAAAATCCTCATTGCTGTTATCTTTGATTCAGTGACCCAGATAATTAAATCTTTTGGACTCTTCCATATAATCTTACAAAATCTTAAATCTTACATCCAATATTTTAATTGTTATTCCTATATTTTTTCATCTGAAGTTTTAATATACATGCTTTCCATGAATCCATTCAAATCATTGACAAAAATTATTTAACATGATAGGTTCAGACATTCAACTAGAGTCATTATTCAGGCTGACATTCATTCCTTAAGTAATTAATTCATCTTTACACTGAGTGTGGATGTTTAACCAAGAATTCACCAAACTAAATTTCATATAATGTCTCCCTGGAACTTCGGCCTGAGCTATCTATGTGCCACACACCCAATTGCATAAAGACCAAGCTTGTATTGTCCACTAGTAATTCTTTGTCTGAGGGGATTTGTTTGTTTTTGGTTTTGATTTTCTTTTCTTTTTATTCAATACCCTTGAACTCATCTCTCATGCCAACTCCAGATCTGTCCTCACTCTCACTTTATCTATTTTTTCTAAAAAACAGAACAAAAGATAAACAGTGTTACCTGAAGTCTAGGATGTATGACAGTCTTCTCAACAGCCCCTACTTAGCCAGTATGATGTCTAGTGCTGCAGACAGGGGCAATCTTGTGGGTGTCCATGGGCCTGTCATGAGTGTCCTGCCCTCCTCATCCACTGAGTCCTAGGGACCCCTATAATACCCAAGCAACATTTCCTTGGGACAAATGGTATCATTCATGACTGAAGTGGAAGCATCCCAGCAGAAAAGAGGCTCAAGGGGGCAAAATCAGGCTGAACCAGGGTTGTTTGACACTCCTTTCCAATTAGAGATGCTCTTTGTGAGACTCAAACTTTGTACTGTGCTTTGATTTAATAAGAGAGACTTCTCATTCCTCTGCACAGGTCTTCTCTTCCAAAGTTGTGATTTCAACTAAAAGAATTGGGGAACACCTGTGTGGAAGGCTTATATTCCTAAGTTTTTCCTTGTCTGAATTAAGTAGGATGGAAGTTAAGCAGCTTCAGTAAAGAGACCCCAGAATACGGTAGCCCAAACAAGTAGAAAATTTGTTTCTTTCTCACATCACAGTTTAGAACCAAGGCACATTCCAAGAAGGATGTGTGGGCCTACTTCGTGGGGTTATTCATAGACCCAAGCTCCTCTGAGGGTGTATCTTCAGGTACTAATTCACCAGCCTGTAGGAAGGAAGATGACAGGAAATGGTGGGCAAATAATTTCCTTCTGAGGAAATGACGTGGAAGTTTACATCACTCCCACTTATTTCTCTGGTAAGAATTTAGCCAAGAGGCCATTCCTTTACCTCAAGGGTTGAGAAATAAGTCATTTAACTGCATCTGACCAAACGTTCTGAGAAATTTGAAGCAGGAGGTTCTGTTACTCAGAAGAAAAGGAAAATGGATACTGAGACCAATCAGTAACATTTGCCACCTTTTTCTAAATAGAAGTTCAGTCTAGATTTTCCCTGACTGAATAATCTTTAACGTAAAACAGTATTTAATGGACAATTTAAACTTCCAGTGACACCTCGACACCTTCCCTTGCAGTCCCTGAGGGAAAACAGTCTTTCTGCCCCATTGATCCCTTCAGCTAACTCTGAAGTCAGCCTTTTACACATGACTTCATCAATAAATACACACACAATACTGTGAGTGGCAAGAACTACTGCCTTCATTTTCATTTCTAAGGATAGCTCTAAATTTTAACTATTACTCTAAAAAAATCTATAGGGAACATAACTTGTTTATGCTTGTTCCTTCCAGTAGCTTTAACTAAAGCTTTCTTCCCATTATCAAAATAATAATAATAATAATGAACTGACATATAAAAGGACTATCTGCAGCATCTTGCAATATTCTCACCTTTGCTCTAGAAACCATTAGGCCTGAGTTTCAGTCTCAACCATGCCACTTACTAGCTTGTGTGGTGTTTCTGGAAAAATAATTTACCTGTTCTAATCCTCAAATTTGCAAGCTTCCTAGGTGGCACAGTGTAAATAATCTGCCTGTCAATGCAGGAGACATGGGTTCGATCTCCGAGTTAAAAAGATTTTCTGGAGGAAGAAAAGGAACCCGCTCCGGTATTCTTGCCTGGAGAATTCCTTAGACAGAGGAGTCTGGCGGGCTGCAGTCCATGGGGTCACAAAGAGTCAGACATGACTGAGCATGCACAAATCCTCAAATTTACCTGTCTTTAAAGTGAGTATGGCAGTTGGGAAACATGGCTGTGGACTTTTTTATACCACTCCCACTGAGAAGTAGACTCCATGTCCCCTCCCCTTGAATCTGGGCAGGCCTGTGAATTCCTCAGCCAATATAAAGTAGTAAGGGAATCACTGTGTGACTTCTGAGCCCAGATCATCAAAGAAGATGCAGCTTCCGCTTTTTGCTCTATAAGACTTGTTCTTGGAATCCTGAATCACTACGTGAGAAGCCCAGCTACCCTGGGGCTAGCATGCTGGAAAACATCTCAGTCGACAGTCCCAGTGACAGCTTTCCAGACATACCTAAACCCTACCTTGCCCCCACTCATAAAATAGAGCCTCTGAGAGCCTCCAGACCAATCTCTCTGCCATCTGACTACCACTGAGTGACTTATGTTGACGCCACTAGGAACAGAAGACTTAGATGAACCTGCCTGAATGTCTGACCCATGGAACTGTGAAGCAGAGTAAAATAGTGAAATTAAAGTAAAATAATAGTAAAATTAAACCTGCTAATTTGGGGGTAGTTGTGCTGCACAGCAGTGGATAACCAAAACCACAAGGGAGTAGACAACCTCAATGGCCCCTTTCTGCTCTGATATTCTAGGACTTTATGAGTTAGAAATGGAGGTACAGCTACCTCATTTTCACTGACCACAAAATCTTCTCCATGTCTCTTATATTTCTCTTCCCAGATCCTCACCAGCATTACAAAATTAATTAATTAAACATCCATCTTTAAAGTAATTGCTCTGCAGCAAAAGGATAACTCCTGTAATGATGCAAATAATATTTGGTTATTGCTTGGGAAGATGATATTTTCTATAACCTTGGAAATTTTGAAGGTACTCTAAGACTGCTAACAACAAGCAGCATCTATTGATACAAGTCAGTGAAGAGCTACCCACATCAATTTTCATATCTTGACTTCAAGGGAGATGTTTGGGAATGGTGGGTCCTTAACCATCAGAACTTCAGTTCTCTTAATTGACAAATACTGCTTAGCACTGAAAATATAAAGAGATATAAGACACAATCCCTGTCTTCCCAGGTGCCTCAGTGGTAAACAACCTGCCTGCTGATGCAGGAGATGCAAGGGACAAAGACTTGATCCTTGGGTTGGGAAGATCCTCTGGAGAAGGAAATGGCAACACACTCCAGTATTCTTGTCTGGAAAATCCCATGGACAGAGGAGTCTTATGGGCTACAGTCCACAGTGTCACAAAGAGTCAGACATGGTTGAGCAACTGAGTATGCACACATGCACTGTCTTCTAAGAGCTTTTGGCCTATGGGAAGATGTGTAAAAATAGAACATTTCAATTTGCATGATGTAAGACTGAAGGTATGTGCTGGGAGCTATAGGAGACAAAAGAAGAACAGAGATCTCCATCAGAGATGCAAGTATGGTTTCAAGGAAGCAATTAAAAATGACCCTTGAGCTGAGTCTTAAAGGATGCACTTGATTTCTCAGGAGAAATGACCAGGGGGATGGCAAGGAGGCTGGAAACAGCTGGCACGTGGGTGGAACCACTGCCTGCACCTTTCCTCTGCTCTGCTCCCCAAATTAGCACCAACTGTTTATGCTGGCCTCTTGGGCCCAAACTAGACTCTAAGAGAAATTGATGACTACTTTCTTACTATCAATACCTCCTTTTGCTCTGATCAGAGCCTGTCCTGTGGTCAGTCCACCCTCAGTAAAGCAGCTACTGCTGTTGCTGCTAAGTCGCTTCAGTTGTGTGCGACCCCATGGATGGCAGCCCACCAGGCTCCTCTGTCCACAGGATTCTCTAGGCAAGAATACTGGAGTGGGTTGCCATTTCCTTCTCCACAGTAAAGCAGCAGCCTCTCTCAATAGTTGGTGCACCTGACAGGCCCTGAAACTTTTGCAACTGCTTTCATGTGTTCATCTCATGTTCTTCTTTCCTTCTACCGAAGGGCCATAGCCCTTGGCTTTATATGATCTTAGAACTGTTCTAGCCTAAGTCTGATGAATGGAAAGCCCTATATACAAAGTCTGTATCATGATTGCACTTCTGAAGTCATCCCAGGGGGGAAAAAAAAGATTATTCTGTAGAACTAAATTCACCTCTTCTTTCACTTATATATTTATTCAATGTTTTATGTTGTGATAAAAGTCACATAATACAAAACATACTGTTTTAAACATATTTAACTGTATATTTCAGCTACACTAAGTACATTCACATTATTGTGTGAATCTCACCATCATCCTTGTCTTGAATTTTTCACTTTCTTAAACTGAAACTCTGTCCCCATTAAACACTAACTCTGCATTCTCCAACCCCTGACCCCTGGCATCTCCCAATGTACTTTCTGACTCTATGAATTTGACCTCTTTTAAGTGGCAAAATTCACCTTTTCTTGAAATTCTGTTTTTCACCTATGTGATTCCTCTTTCTTAAAGGACCTTCATGTTGAGTGACCTCATGCCTTATAATATAATTTTCTGTCAGAAGTCTTGGAGATTCTGCAAGGCCCTTTAACAGAAACTGCAACTTCTGCCTTTCCCCTATCACTCTTTGAAAGTTTCAATATATCTTCTCTACTGCTGGAGGCCTTCTCCTGAACACAAGGTAAGATTTCTTGTGGATTAAGAGAGAAGGTCCTGGGGGCTGGGAAATGCTCTCCAACTTCCCATCTCCTCTCACCCTCACAAGTGAGCTGAGCAGAAGAGAAAATTCTGTCCCCAAAGACAAACCAATTTCTAAGGATAGTCAAGGCTAATTCTGGGTTTTATATACTCCAGGATATTTCCAACAATCTTCAAGGAGTGTTATCAGATTAATAAAACACAACCAAGAAATCTTTTTTTTTTTTTTACTTCAACTTGAAAAGCCTTGTCACTTGGTTCTTCTAGATTGAGGGGGGACATACTGAGAGCCATCCCCAGTAATCTTACAACCCCAAAGACATTATCACCCACTGCCCACCAATGTCCTTTGAACTCTTTGTTCTCTAAATAACTGAAAAAGAATACTTCAAGAGAGATAACAGATTATGAAGCAAAGGCATGTGCAGTTTTAAATTCTCAACTTACCTTTCTGTGCCTGCAACTCCACCTTTAACAAACAGGGATAATATTTTCGCATATCTTCTATCTCACAAGGCTCTTGGATGAGTAATTAGAAATTGTAATTGAGTGTCTGAAACTTTAAGTCTGAAACTTTCTTTTATGTGATGGATATCACCTCCAAAAGTGGTGGTATTGCTTTTATGAATTTCATTTTGCAAATGAAGAGAGTCATACAATGCAGGCATCACATCACTTCACTGAAAGTTATTGAAGGATTGAAAGTGTCAAGGTTGCCCATATTTTCAGGGTGGAGAAAACAACAATGATGGGAGATGCTACTTCTGTGTCTAGGAGGGACGGCCCTGCAACTGGCCATCATGAGAAATGGCAAGGCACAGAAAGAACTCATCTCATCCCAGCAGCAGCAGCCTGCCAGCTTCCTTTGCTTTGGGGATTTTGACATAGTTATGGGTTGGTTATAGGACTGGGTTACCTCCATACCACCTGGGCTACCTCCATACCAACTGGGCTACCTTGGATGTTTCATTAGAGAATGCCAAAGAGCTTCCTGCTAAGTTAGCCTTTTCTCCTCATTCATTTTTTTATCCTGAACATGACTTTCTTTGCAGAAAGGAGGGTGTTCCAAAGTAGTTAGCATTCTCCCTCATTTTGGATTTCAGTGGCTACAGGAGGAAGAGAGGGGCTTTTACTCTTCTTTTTTTTATATTTGCCTCTGAGTGGAACCCCATCTGAATGCTTGCTTGAGTTTGGCATAGCTCTTTGTGTAAAGAGGATATTTCTTTTTCTTATTTTCATAAGAACACTGAAAAGAGGTCATCATAGGCTAGCCCAAGACCCCTTCCATTCCAGAACCAAGGCTGTCTGTCTGCCTCCTCCCCAACCCATATGGTCTCTGGTTTCCCCACACCCCCTGCTCCTTCCTAGGGTCTTTGCTTTAGAACAGCCAAAACACGCACATGGGACCCAAGCCCACACGTATTTATCAGAGACTTGAGACAATGAGTGGAGCCAAATTTTAAGACAAAGCAAAACACTGCACAAAATAAACTGCTTGCGTTTACTTTAATCTCTTTCCTTCCCTCATCATCCTTCTTGATTGCTATTTATTTTCCAGTATTTCTCAGCAACATGAGCAGTTTTGTTTCTGCTCTGTTTTCTATCACTTTTCTCCAGACAGCCACAGGCAGTGAAGCAGACCTAAGACTGCCATCTTGTGCTCAAGATGGTTATCATTGTTTCTTTTGAAATCAAAAGTGATTTGTGGAATTTGGGAGAAGGCCTTGAAGTTCAGGTCTGATGTCCTCTGACCTAGGTATCTCCAGAAGCTTTTGAAATTTCCCCTCCTTTGGCATTACTTTTTCTTGGCCTTCCCTCTTCAGAATGCTATGAGTCATCCCTTAGTTGAAAGCCATTTTTTCCCAAATACTCCAAGTGTGCCTTAGAATAATTATAGTTGATGTGCCACTAGCTAGGCTTTTATGATTGGGCCCAGTGGCCCAATCTATGGGTCAGTAACTGCTCTGGGGCATTTAATAACTAAGGCGTGACACATAGTTTAAAACCAAATACCTAGTGAGTATTCTCCACACCCCACTACTATCTCTGCATTGGAAACGGACCACACACAGATGGTGAAATATATGCCAGGACCTGGGCTGGATATCCTGTGGGGCCAAGTTCCCAAATGTGCTGTGCTCAGAAGTTTCAATTGTGTCCAACTCTTTGCAACCCCATGGACTGTAGATTACCAGGCCCCTCTGTCCATAGGATTTTCCTGGCAAGAATACTGGACTGGGTTGCCATGTCCTCCTCCAGGGGATCTTCCTGATGCAGGGATGGAACCTGTGTCTTCCTTCATCTCCTGCATTGCCAGCAGATTCTTTACCTGCTGACCTGTGTCTTCCTTCATCTCCTGCATTGCCGGCAGATTCTTTACCTGCTGAGACATCAGGAAAGCCCAAGATCCCAAAAGGCCTAGAAATAACCAGATAGGCTACTCTCAGGTGACATTTTAATGCCAATCACAGTAGAAAGTGGATTTACATCATTAACATGGGAAAGACAGAGCAAAGGAGAAAGGTAGGGGACATAGAAGGAAAGGAAAGAACCACAGGCCAAGAGAAACCTAAAATGATCATAGGTGCAACGGGCCAAAATGAGAGAAGAGAGGTCCATAGAGGAACAAGCACTGGACCTGTAAAACAATAATCCCAGAAAAACAATGACAAGGGGAGGCAACACTGACAAGGGCTCACAGCGTCAGGGAGTCCACAGGGATCGTCATGAACAGGAAAGGGCATGTGCCAGCCAAAGAACTCAACTCAAGGACCCAGTTGTCAGGGAGGAATATAGCTCTACAATACTGAATCTTCTGATGTTTAAGGAGAATCTGTAAATTTACATTTGCACATGAGATCTTCACATTTTTTTAACTTGGTTCAAAAAAAAAAAAAAAATACTGTGTGGGACAAACCTGCACGTAGACCAGAATCAACCTGTGGCAGCTGGTTTAAGACCCTCCCCTATGCCAGACCCAAAATTCTTATTGAAACATGGGTGCATAAATAGATACAATACTGTACCTCCATCCTGTGTCTCATTCAAGAAAGTTTGTGCAAACTCAAGTAAGGTAATATCATTGATGGTATGACTTACTTCATTTCTTTTCAAAAAACATTCACACAATTAGACATCTACAAGCAAAAAAATAAATAAATAAAGGACCTTGACCTTAACTTTATTCCTTATACAGAAGTTTGTTCAAAATGAATCGTAGGCTTAAACATAAAACATAAAATTGTAGAAGTTTTTTATGGTTTAAAAAAAGCATAGGAGAAAATGTTTGCAATCTAGGATTAGGCGAAGAGTTCTTAGATTTGACATAAAAAATGTAATCCATTGAAAAAATTGATAAATTTGACCTTATCAAAATTAAAATTGTTTGTTCTACGAAACATATTGTTAACAGGATGAAAAGATAAATTACAGAGTAGAAGATATATTTACAAACCACATAACCAACAAAGAGACTTATGTTTAGATTAAATAAAGAACTCTCAAAGCTCAACATGAAAAAAAAAAAAACATAATCCAATCAGAAAATGGATCAAGACATGAAAAAATATTTCACCAAAGAAGAAATACAGATAACAAATACACACAAAAAATTAAAATTACTTTTTAGGAAAATGCATACTAAAACCATGATGGAAATATCATTATACATCTACCTGAATTACTAAAATTAAAAATAGTGATATCACTAAATGCTGACAAGGTTCACTTAATTGTCGGTGGGAATATAAAATGGTATAATCACTCTCGAATATAGTTTGGCTGCTGCTGCTGCTGCTGCTGCTGCGTCGCTTCAGTCGTGTCTGACTCTTAGTGACCCCATGGACTGCAGCCTACCAGGCTCCTCCATCCATGGGATTTTCCAGGCAAGAGTACTGGAGTGGGGTGCCATATAGTTTGGCAGTTTCCTCTAAAATTAAAAATGTACTTATAAAATGACACAGCAATTGCACTTTTGGGTATTCATCCCAGTGAAATTAGAACCTATGTTCACATAGAAACTTTTACTTGACCATTAATAGCAGTTTTATTCATAATAGCCAAAAATCCCTTCAGCAGGTTAATTGTTAAGCAAACTGTGGTATAAGTACACCATGGAATACTACTCAGCCATAAAAAAGGATCAGCTATGAAATTGTGGATACACACAACAACTTGGATGGACCTCAAGGGAATTATGTCAAGTGACAAAAAGTCAATCTCAAAAAGTCAAATGCTGTATGACGCCCTTTGTATAATATTCTCAAAATAACAAAACTGTAGAGATGGAACACAGATTGGTGGTTGCCAAGGGTTAAGGATTGGCAGAGGGAAGAAAGAGATAGAACAGATTGGTGGTTGCCAAGGGTTAAGGATTGGCAGAGGGAAGAATGTTAAGGATTGGAGGGTGGGTATAATCACAGGAATGAGTATGAAGGATTCCTGTGGTAATGGTGCAATTCTATATCTTGAATATGAATGGTAGTTACACACAGCTACATGTATGATACAATGCATTCAACTACACACACACACACAACGCAAACACAGATGAGAGTAACTATAACTGGTGAAACCTGTATCAGCTCTGTAAATTGTACCAAAGTCAATGCCCTGGTTTTGATATAGTTCTATAGTTATGCAAGATATAAATACTGGGCCAAGGGGAGGCAAGGAGACCCATGGAACCTCCTTGCATATTTCTTTTCAATTTCCTCTGAGTCTGTAATTATATCAAAATGAAAAAATTTTTTTGTATGGGGAAAAAAAACTTTATTTAAAGTTACTGGAAAGAACAAACACAAACAAGTTATATTCCCTATAGATTTTTTTTTGAATAATGGTCAAAATTTAAAATTATCCTTAGAAATTAAAATAAATTGCAGCACATTAAATATAAATAGTAATATATCATTCATGCTACACTTTGCAACAGAACATAGCACACTGTGCATCCCTGCACCTGAATTGAAAATCCAAGCCCTTCTCCTTCCTTCCAAACTGGATTGCACTTAAAACAACCCTATACAGTAGATTTCACAATTACTGACTAATCCAGTGGCCTCAGAAGAGACTAAATCAAACATCCCAGGAACAAAAGCATCTTTGTCATTCCCCAAAATCCCATCGGTTCAGGACTTTCCCTCACGTTAAGTGAACTGTGAGTCACCTGCCTTAGAGATTAGTTGATGAATAATGAATGCTCACAAAGACAGTGGAGTGAGTGGCTCAGTGTATTAGCCAGGACAAGCTAAATGCTCTAAAAAACAACCCCTAGTTCCAAGTGTTCTAACACAATAGAAGTTGATTGCTCACTATGCGAAGTCCAAAGCAGGCATTCCTGATTGGATGAATCTTCTCCCATGGTGACTCAGAGGATCCAGGCTCCTTTAGGCTCATGTACTCCATCTTCTATACATACTTGCTCCAGCATCACTCAACTGAAAACAGCAGCAAAGAGGGAATATACTGAATGGAAACAGGGTGCTTTCCAGGTCACTCGGGAGCAGCATGCATCAGTTTCTCCAGCACTACTCACAGGATTGTACCTACAAGCATGTGGGCTAGGGAATGCCATTCAGCTGAGTGCCCAGGTAGAATGGATTTGCTGAGCACACAGCAAGTCCCTGCTGCACAAATCTTTGTCAAGGCCCTCTTCCTGAAAGTGGAAGTTATCTGCTGAAAGACTAAAGAGGAGTTGGGACAAGAGGCAACATGGGATTAAAGTAACTGGAGTGTGGGTCACAGAAGGTTCTATACGGAAGTTTTATTTGCAGGAAATACCAGTAAACTATAACTTGTCAGCATTCAGAGGGATCCTGAAATTTCTACACAACTGAAAGTTGCTCTTACAGCTGCAGTGGTGTGATCCCATATGTTTTGTCAGTTATTTTTCTTGTTACTTAACTGATATCATGCTTAAAATTATTCACTGAGTGTAATGGTTGTACACTGTAAATTATTAAGACTTCAATTCTCCCCTCCCATTTCTTAAACATGAAATAATTTTTATTCTCAAATAGAGCCACAAAAAGAGGGAAACTCATCTCCCACTAAATCCCTCCCTTTTAAGAAGCTAAACCTGAGAGCATAAGATGCCCATAGCTTCTAGAAAATGCAATTTTCCAGTCATCTTTCTTCATAGTACAGAAAAGAACTTACAATTAAGAAATTCAGTTACATCATGAGGAGATGACCCAGAAACATAACTCTTCCTTGGCCACACCCCCCAACTGGACTAAATTTGGTTTCTCAATGGCACAGATGTGTTATAAAAAGACTTAGTCATCATAAAAATGCTGTGAATGTGAAACAAATCCTATAAATATTTATGAAAGATCCATTTCTAGCCCAAGATGGGAAACATGGTTTATCTCTACCCAACAGCCCCACCAAATAACCCATGGAAATGTGCCTCTGATTCTCAACTCCCTACAAAATCCTTGCATGTATGCATCAGATCAGATCAGATCAGATCAGTCGCTCAGTCATGTCCGACTCTTTGCGACCCCATGAATCGCAGCACACCAGACCTCCCTGTCCATCACCAACTCCTGGAGTTCACTCAGACTTACATGCATTGAGTCAGTGATGCCATCCAGCCATCTCATCCACTGTCATCCCCTTCTCCTCCTGCCCCCAATCCCTCCCAGCATCAGTCTTTTCCAATGAGTCAACTCTTCACATGAGGTGGCCAAAGTACTGGAGTTTCAGCTTTAGCATCATTCCTTCAAAGAACACCAAGGACTGATCTCCTTTAGAATGGACTGGTTGGATCTCCTTGCAGTCCAAGGGACTCTCAAGAGTCTTCTCCAACACCACAGTTCAAAAGCATCAACTCTTCAGTGCTCAACCTTTTTCACAGTCCAACTTTCACATCCATACATGACCACAGGAAAAACCGTAGACGGACCTCTGTTGGCAAAGTAATGTCTCTGCTTTTGAATATGCTATCTAGGTTGGTCATAACTTTCCTTCCAAGGAGTAAGCGTCTTTTAAT
>NW_011494713.1:1780273-1788878 GCF_000754665.1 Bison bison bison
TTTTTCACTTTCCACTTTCACTTTCATCAAGAGGCTTTTGAGTTCCTCTTCACTTTCTGCCATAAGGGTGGTGTCATCTGCATATCTGAGGTTATTGATATTTCTCCCGGCAATCTTGATTCCAGCTTGTGTTTCTTCCAGTCCAGCGTTTCTCATGATGTACTCTGCATATAAGTTAAATAAACAGGGTGACATGTACACATAGGACTCCTTATAAACAAACACTGCTCCCACCTCCTCCTAAAACAGGCTTCTGAGATGGTCTCTCCTGTTAATGCTGTCATCATGAATCTGATTGTCTGAGGTAGAAATCTGTCATCATGAATCTGATTGTCTGAGGTAGAAATCTGACTCATTCTTCCAGCCCTCTTTCTCCCTCACTAGCCTAATGAGAAGATCAGCAAGCTACTTGGAAGAAGATGCAAGTCACTTTTTTAAATCAAGCAGCCAAACATTTCATTAGAAGTCTTTACCAAAACAATTGCCATTTTTCCATATACACATTTCTAAGTGAAACAGAAAAATAACAAAAACTAAACTCCTACAAGATTTTTTTTCACAAAACCAGCTGTTGAATCACTTAGCTGTATCTGCATTATCTACAGTCCAACAAAGAATAGGCAGGGAAGATTCACTTATGTTTCACTGGTTATAAACTCTAGACCAGAGGGTGACTTCATATACATTAGGAAGCCTTTGATAACAGTGAATAAAATAACCAGTGTTCCAGTTGACTGGAACATTTCCTCAGATGTTACCATTCATGGAAGTTTGTACTGCTTATTAGAGAAGTTGATCATTCAGAGATTAGGAGCACAGTAGAAGGCATTTACCAGCATGCTGCAGTGCTAAAAATTCAGGTATGAAGGAAGGTTAGGTGCCCAGTGATATATGCATGGTGGACACTCAAAAAAAAAAAAAAAGCAACTTTGGATAAAACTAGTAAAATATGTAAAGAATTGAACTGATGTTAGTTGTGTACCTCCTACATATCGAGTCTTTAGTCTTTATATGATGGCTGTTATTGTTCAGTCACTAAGTCCTGTCCTACTCTTTGTGATCCCATGGACTGAAGCATGCCAGGCTCCTCTGTTCTCCACTATCTCACAGAGTTTGCTAAAATTCACCTCGCTTGAGTCAGTGATACTATTTAATCATCTCATCCTCTGTACCCTCCTTCTCCTTCAATTTTTCCCAGCACCAGGGTCTTTCCCAATGAGTCAGCTCTTCACATCATGTGGCCAAAATATTGGACCTTCAGCTTCAGCATCAGTCCTTGCATTGAATACTCAGGGTTGATTTCCTTTAGGATTGACTGAATAATTTGCCTTGGAAATGAATCAAGATCATTCTGTTGTTTTTGAGGTTATATCCAAGTACTGCATTTCAGACTCTTTTTGTTAACTATAGGGTCTACTCCATTTTTTTCTAGGGTTTCTTGCCCAGAGTAGTAGATACAAAGGTCATCTAAATTAAACTAGCCCATTCTCATCTAAGATGTTAAGATTCATTCTGGCCATCTCTTGCTTGACCATGTCCAATTTACCTCATCAGTTCCGTTCAGTTGCTCAGTCATGTCTGACTGTTTGTAATCCCATGGACGACAGCTCACCAGGCCTCCCTGTCCAACTCCCAAAGTTTACTCAACTCATGTCCATTGAGTCAGTGGTGCCATCCAGCCATCTCATCCTCTGTCATCCCCTTCTCCTCTTGCCTTCAATCTTTCCCAGCATCAGGGTCTTTTCCAGTGAGTCAGTTCTTTGCATCAGGTGGCCAAAGTTTTGGAGTTTCAGCTTCAGCATCAGTCCTTCCAATGAATATTCAGGACTGATTTCCCTTAGGATGGACTGGTTGGATCTCCTTGTAGTCCAAGGGACCCTCAAGAGTCTTCTCCAGGGAGCGGTCCTAAGATGGCTGAGGAATAGGATGGGGAGATCACTTTCTCCCCCACAAATTCATTGAAAGATCATTTGAACACTGAGAAAATACCACAAAACAACTTCTGAACACTGGAAGAGGACACCAGGCACTCAGAAAGACAGCCCATAAAAGGAGATAGGACAAAATATAAAAGATAAAAAGAGAGACAAAAGAGTTAGGGGCAGGGACCTGTCTCGGGGAGGGAGTCATAAAAGAGGAGAAGTTTCCAAACACCAGGAAACTCTCTTACTGGCAGGTCTGTGGGGAGTTTTGGAATCTCAGAAGGCAACATAACCAGGAGGAAAAAATAAATAAAACCCACAGATTACATGCCTAACTGCAACTTCCAGTGGAGAAGTAGCCCAGATGCTCACATTTGCCACCAGCAAGTGGGGACTAAACAGGGAGGTGCAGGCTGCATTGCTTAGGGTAAGGACCAGGCCTGAGTGCCCTGAGGACAATCTGAGGGAGCTAACATGAGATAGCAACCCAAACAGTGGGATTGCCAGAGAGAGGGAAAACAAGGGGAAAAAAAGAAGAAAAAGAGAGAGAGAACTTTCCCGCGAAAAGCTCTAACCTAAGGCACTGCTGGACACGCTCACAGAACAAAGGACTGAGCAAATACCAGAGGAGAGCTAGCGGGCACCAGACTGGCCCATTCTCCACCAGAGGCAGGGAGGCAGGCGGGCGACAGCCAGAGCTGGAAGACAAGGGGCAAACTCAGCCCCAGAGACAGCATCCTCTACCAAACTGCGAGCAGGCTCCCACTTGCTACCAAATCTTCCTTGGATCCTGGACAGTTGACATCCTCCAGGAGAGGTGCAGTCAGAGATCATGTCCCCAGAGGAGACACACGGGACACCTGAGACGGTGCTCCTGCTGTGCACCGAGGAAACCAAGCAGCTGGGACCGGAGAGGTGATAAGATGTACCGCCCACCTGGGGAGTGTGCCCTTGCCAAGCACCTGGTTGCCTGAGCTGCTTGGACCTGGGAAGGGCACAAAACGCAGGCCCAACCGAGTCTGTGCCTTTGTGGAATACCCGAGAACATGAACCTGAGCGGCTTAGACCTGGGAAGTGCACACAACCCAGGGCCCACCTTAGACAGTTCCCCTGCAGAGCAACCTGGACCCTGAGCAGTCTAGAATGGGAAAGCACACACGCCGTGAGCGGAGGCTAACCCAGTGTGGCCCAGACACTGAGAGCACTCCCCACACATGCCAGTGATATTTGTTTGCAGTGTTCCTCCCTCCCCACAACATAATTTAACAACTGAGCCTAAATAAATGACCACCTTCACCCCCTTGTGTCAGGGCGGAAGTTACATACTGAAGAGACTTGCAAACAGAGGAAGCCAAAATAAACAAAGAAGAGGGAACTGCTTGGAAAGTGACAGGTGCAACAGATTAAAGCCCTGTAGTTAGCATTGGCTACATTGGAAGGGACCTATAGACCTTCAGAAGAAGTATAAGCTGGAACAAGGAACTATCTGAAACTGAGATGACCCCACACTGCCCCCAATAGTTCCAGAGAAATTCCTAGATATATTTCACTATTATCATTTTTTATTTTTTTATTTTTAAGTTCTTTATTACTCCTTTATTTTTAATTATAAAACCTACTGTTACTTTGCAAAAAAAAAAGGACCCTATTTTTAAAGCAAATTTCATATATTTTTTATAATTTTTGTGATTTTGCTTTGCTTTTTTAATATTGTATTTTTGAGAGTCTAAACTCTACTCTAGATCTTTAATCTTTGCTTTTTTGTATTTGATATCAACTCTGTACCTTTAATAATCCAATATTCAGTACCCATTTTTACTTAGGAGTGTGATTACTGGCTTGATTGCTTTCTCTGCTTTTGACTCTCCTTTTTCTCCTGCAGGTCACCTCTATCTCCTCCCTCCCCTTCTCTTCTCTACTTAACTCTGTGAATCTCTTTGGGTGTTCTGGGCTGTGGAGAACACTCAGGGAACTGATCACAGGCTAGATTGGTCTCTCTCCTTTTGACTCCCCCTCCTCTCCTCCTAGTCACCTCTATCTCCTTCCTCCTTCTCTTCTCTATGTAACTCCATGAACCTCTCTGAGTGTTCCAGACTGTGGAAAGCAAATAGGGAATTGATTACTGGCTAGATTGCCCTCTCCCCTTTTGGTTTTCCCTCTTCTCCTCCTGGTCACCTCTATCTCCCTCCTCCCTCTTCTCTTCTCCATGTAACTCTGTGAACCTCTCTGGGTGTCCCCCACTGTGGAAAATCTTTTCACCACTAACCTACATGTTTTATCATTGGTGCTGTATGGATGGAGAAGTCTTGAGGCTACTGTAAGAATAAGACTGAAAGCCAAAGGCAGGAGGCTTAAATCCAAAACTTGAGAACAGAAAACTCCTGACACCAGGGAACATTATGTGACAAGAGCTCATCCAAAAGCCTCCATACCTACACTGAAACCAAGCTCCACCCAAGAGTCAACAAGTTTCAGAGCAAGATATATCAAGCTAATTCTCCAAAAATGCAGGAACATAACCTTAAGCACAAAAATACAGGCGGCCAAAAATCACACCAAACCATAGACACCACAAAACTCACTACTGTACACTTCATTGCACTCCAGAGAGACGAGATCCAGCTCCACCCACCAAAACACCAATGCAAGCTTCCCTAACCAGGAACCTTGACAAGCCACCTGTCCAACCCCACCCACAGTGAGGAACCTCCACAATAAAGAGGAACCACAAACTTCCAGCATACAGAAAGGCCACTGCAAACACAGCAACCTAAACAAGATGAAAAGGCAGAGAAATATTCAGCAGGTAAAGGGACATGATAAAAGCCCACCAAAACAAACAAAAGAAGAGGGGATAAGGAGTCTACCTGAAAAAGGATTCAGAATAATGATAGTAAAAATGATTCAAAATCTTGAAAACAAAATAGAGTTACAGATAAATAGTCTGGAGACAAGGACTGACAAGATGCAAGAAAAGTTTAACAAGGATCTAGAAGAAATAAAAAAGTCAATCAATAATGAATAATGTAATAACTGAGATCAAAAGCACTCTGGAGGGAATCAACAGTAGAATAACTGAGGCAGAAGATAGGGTAAGTGCAGTGGAAGGTAGAATAGTGGAAATAAATGAAGTAGAGAGGAAAAAAGAAAAAAGAATTAAAAGAAATGAGGACAACCTCAGAGACCTCTGGAACAATGTTAAATGCCCCAACACTCAAATCATAGGAGTCCCAGAAGAAGAAGACAAAAAGAAAAGCCATGAGAAAATACTTCAGGAGATAATAGTTGAAAACTTCCCTAAAATAGGGAAGGAAATAGCCACCCAAGTCCAAGAAACCCAGAGAGTCCCAAACAGGATAAACCCAAGGTGAAACACCCCAAGACACATATTAATCAAATTAACAAAGATCAAACACAAAGAACAAATATTAAAAGCAGCAAGGGAAAAACAACAAATAACTCACAAGAGGATCCCCATAAGGAGAACAGCTGATCTTTCAATAGAAATTCTTCAAGCCAGAATGGAATGGCAGGACATACTTAAAGTGATGAAAGAGAAAAACCTACAACCCAGATTACTGTACCCAACAAGAATCTCACTCAAATATGAAGGAGAAATCAAAAGCTTTACAGAGAAGCAAAACCACAGAGAATTCAGCACCACCAAACCAGCTCTTCAACAAATGCTAAAGGATCTTCTCTAGATGGGAAACAGAGAAAAGGCTTATAAACTCGAACCCAAAACAACAAAGTAAATGGCAATGGGCTCATACTTATCAATAATTACCTTAAATGTAAATGGGTTGAATGCCCCAACCAAAAGACAAAGACTGGCTGAATGGATACAAAACAAGACCTCTATATATGATGTCTACAAGAGACCCACCTCAAACCTATGGACATATACAGACTGAAAGTACAGGTCTGGAAAAAGATATTTCACACAAATGGAGACCAAAAGAAAGCTGGAGTAATACTCATATCAGATAAAATAGACATTGAAATAAGGGCTGTAAAAAGAGACAAAGAAAGACACTAAATAATGATCAAAGTATTAATCCAAAAAGATATAATAATTATTAATATATATGCACCCAACATAGGAACATCACAATATGTAAGACAAGTGCTAACAAGTATGAAAGGGGAAATTAACAGTAACACAATAATAGTGGGAGACTTTAACACCCCCACTCACACCTATGGATAGATCAATGAAACAGAAAATTAGCAAGGAAACACAAACTTTAAATGATACAATGGACCAGTTAGACCTAATTGATATCTATAGGACATTTCACCCCAAAACAATGAATTTCACCTTTTTCTCAAATACATACAGAACATTCTCTAGGATAGATCACATCCTGGGCCATAAATCTAGCCTTGGTAAATTCAAAAGAATTGAAATCATCTCAAGCATCTTTTCTGATCACAATGCAGTAAGATTAGATGTCAACTACAGGAAAAAAAAAAACTATTAAAAATACAAACATATGGAGGCTAAACAACACACTACTGAATAACCAACAAATCACAGAAGAAATAAAAAAAGAAATCAAAATATGCATACAAATGAATGAAAATGAAAACATAACAACCCAAAACCTGTGGAATTCAGTAAAAGCAGTGCTAAGAGGAAGGTTCATAGCAATACAAGCCTACCTCAAGAAACAGGGGAGAAAACAAATAACATAACTCTACACCTAAAGCAACTAGAAAAAAAGAAGAACTGAAGCACCCCATGGTTAGTAGAAGGAAAGAAATCATAAAAATTAGAGCAGAAATAAATGCAAAAGAAACAAAGGAGGCCATAGCCAAAATCAACAAAGCTAAAAGCTCATTCTTTGAGAAGATAAATAAAATAGACAAACCATTAGCCAGACTCATCAAGAAACAAGGGAGAAGAATCAAATCAACAAAATTAGAAATGAAAATGGAGAAATCACAACAGACAACACAGAAATGCAAAGGATCATAAGAGACTACTATCAGCAACTATATGCCAATAAAATGGACAACTTAGAAGAAATGAACAAATTCTTAGAAAAGCATAACTTTCTAAAACTGAACCAGGAAGAAATAGAAAATCTTAACAGACCCATCACAAGCACAGAAGTCAAAACTGTAATCATAAATCTTCCAAAAAACAAAAGCCCAGGACCAGATGGCTTCACAGCTGAATTGTACCAAAAATTTAGAGAAAAGCTAACACCTATCCTACTCAAACTCTTCCAGAAAATTGCAGAGGAAGGTAAACTTCCAAACTCGTTCTATGAAGCCACCATCACCCTAATACCAAAACCAGATGAAGATGTCACAAAAAGAGAAAACTACAGGCCAATATCACTGATGAACATAGATGCAAAAATCCTTAACAAAATTCTAGCAAACAGAATCCAACAACATATTAAAAAGATCATGCATCATGACCAAGTGGGGCTTTATTCCAGGGATGCAAGGATTCTTGAATATCTGCAAATCAATCAATGTAATACACCAC
This sequence comes from Bison bison bison, assembly GCF_000754665.1. Taxonomy (NCBI): domain Eukaryota; kingdom Metazoa; phylum Chordata; class Mammalia; order Artiodactyla; family Bovidae; genus Bison; species Bison bison. The sequence goes on from NW_011494713.1 coordinate 1,787,699, forward strand.
ATTGACAAATTGAAAGATAAAACCCATATTATTATCTCAATAGATGCAGAGAAAGCCTTTGACAAAATTCAACATCCATTTATGATAAAAACATAAAACTTCCAGAAAGCAAGCATAGAAGGAACATACCTCAACATAATAAAAGCCATATATGATAAACCCACAATGAACATTATCCTCAATGGTGAAAAATTGAAAGCATTTCCCCTAAAGTCAGGAGCAAGACAAGGATGCCAACTCTCACCACTACTATTCAACATAGTTTTGGAAGTTTTGGCCACAGCAATCAGAGAAGAAAAAGAAATAAAAGGAATCCATATTGGAAAGGAAGTAAAACTCTCACTGTTTGCAGATGACATGATCCTCTACATAGAAAACCCTAAAGATTCCACCAGAATATTACAAGAGCTAATCAATGAATATAGTAAAATTGCAGGATATAAAGTTAACACACAGAAATCCCTTGCATTCATATACACTAACAATGAGAAAATGGAAGGAGAAATTAAGGAAACAATTACATTCACCATTGCAATGAAAAGAATAAAATACTTAGGAATAAATCTACCTAAAGAAACAAAAGACCGATATAGAAAACTATAAAACACTGATGAAAGAAATCAAAGAGGACACAAATAGATGGAGAAATATACCATGTTCATGGATTGGAAGAATCTATATAGTGAAAATGAGTATACTACCCAAAGCAATCTATAGATTCAATGCAATCCCTATCAAGCTACCAACGGTATTTTTCAGAGAGCTAGAACAAATAATCTCACAGTTTGTATGGAAATACAAAAAACCTCGAATAGCCAAACAATCTTCTGAAAGAATGGAACTGGAGGATTCACCCTGCCTGACTTCAGGTTATACTACAAAGCTACAGTCATCAAGACAGTATGGTACTGGCAAAAGACAGAAATATAGATCAATAGAACAAAATAGAAAGTCCAGAGATAAGCTAGTGGAGGTGATGGAATTCCAGTTGAGCTATTCCAAATCCTGAAAGATGATGCTGTGAAAGTGCTGCACTCAATATGCCAGCAAATTTGGAAAACTCAGCAGTGGCCACAGGACTGGAAAAGGTCAGTTTTCATTCAAATCCCAAAGAAAGGCAATGCCAAAGAATGCTCAAACTACCGCACAATTGCACTCATCTCACACGCTAGTAAAGTCA
>NW_011494713.1:1789888-1791792 GCF_000754665.1 Bison bison bison
GGCATGCTGCAATTCATGGGTTCGCAAAGAGTCAGACATGACTGAGCGATTGATCTGATCTGATCTGATGGACACCTTATCTTTGACAAAGGAGGCAAGAATATACAATGGAAAAAAGACAATGCCTTTAACAAGTGGTGCTGGGAAAACTGGTCAACCACTTGTAAAAGAATGAAACTAGAACATTTTCTAACACCATACACAAAAATAAACTCAAAATTGATTCGAGATCTAAATGTAAGACCAGAAACTATAAAACTCCTAGAGGAAAACACAGGCAAAACCCTCTCTGATGTAAATCATAACAGCATCCTCTATGACCCACCTCCCAGAGTAATGGAAATAATAGCAAAAATAAACAAATGGGATCTAATTAAACTTAAAAGCTTTTGCACTATGAAGGAAGCTATAAACAAGGTGAAAAGACAACCTGCAGAATGGGAGAAAATAATACCAAATGAAGCAACTGACAAAGAATTAATCTCAAAAATATACATGCAACTCCTGCAGCTCAATTCCAGAAAAATAAGCGACCCAAATTAAAAAAAAAAAAAATGGGCCAAAGAACTAAACAGACATTTCTCAAAGAAGACATACAGATGGCTAATAAACACATGCAAAGATGCTCAACATCACTCATTATCAGACAAATGCAAATCAAAACCACAATGAGGTACCATCTCACACTGGTCAGAACGGCTGCTATCCAAAAGCCTACGAACAATAAATGCTGGAAAGGGTATGGAGAAAAAGGAACTCTCTTGCACTGTTAATGGGAATGCAAGCTAGTACAGCCACTATAGAGAAAAGTGTGGAGATGCCTTAAAAAATTAGAAATAGAACTGCCATATGACCCAGCAATCCCACTGCTGGGCATACACACCAAGGAAGCCAGAATTGAAAGAGACACGTGTACCCCAATGTTCATCACAGCACTGTTTACAATAGCTAGGACATGGAAGCAACCCAGATGTCCATCGGCAGATGAATAGATAAGAAAGCTGTGGTACATATACACAATGGAATATTACTCATCTATTAAAAAGAATGCATTTGAATCAGTTCTAATGAGGTGGATGAAACTGGAGCCTATTATACAGAGTGAAGTCAGAAAGAAAAACACCAATACAGTATATTAATGCATATATATGGAATTTTGAACTGTGGTGTTGGAGAAGACTCTTGAGAGTCCCTTGGACTGCAAGGAGATCCAACCAGCCCATTCTAAAGGAGATCAGCCCTGGGTGTTCTTTGGAAGGAATGATGCTAAAGCTGAAACTCCAGTACTTTGCCCACCCCATGCGAAGAGTTGACTCATTGGAAAAGACTCTGATGCTGGGAGGGATTTGGGGGAGGAGGAAAAGGGGATAACAGAGGATGAGATGGCTGGATGGCATCGCCAACTCGATGGACATGAGTTTGAGTGAACTCTTGGGGTTGGTGATGGACAGGGAGGCCTGGCATGCTACAATTCATGGAGTCGCAAAGAGTCGGACATGACTGAATGACTGAACTGAACTGACGGAATTTAGAACGATGGTAATGATGATCCTATATGCGAGAGAGCAAAAGAGACACAGATGTAAAGAACAGACTGTTGGACACTGTGGGAGAAGGCTAGGGTGGAATGATTTGAGAGAATAGCATTGAAACATGTATATTATCATATGTGAAATAGATCAACAGTCCAGGTTTGATGCATGAGACAGGGTGCTCAGGGTTGGTGCACTGGGATGACCCTGAGGTATGGGATGGCGGGGGGGTTGGGGCGGGGGGAGATGGGAGGAAGGGTCAGGATGGGGAACACATGTACACCCATGGCTGATTCATGTGAATGTATGGCAAAAACCACCACAATGTTGTAAAGTAATTAGCCTCCAATTAAAATTAAAAAAAAAAAGAAT
>NW_011494713.1:1791892-1809061 GCF_000754665.1 Bison bison bison
AACACTAAAGAATCTTCAACACCACAGTTCAAAAACATAAATTCTTCAGTGCTCAGATTTCTTTATAGTCCAACTCTCACATCCATACATGACTACTGGAAAAACCATAGCTTGACTAGACTGACCTTTGTTGGCAAAGTAATCTGTCTGTTTTTTAATATGCTGTCTAGATTGGTCATAACTTTTCTTCCAAGGAGCAAGCGTCTTTTAACATATTTAACAAAAGACTCTGAAATATCATATATGGGTGCTATCTCAAAAATGACAGAATGATCTCAGTTCATTGCCAAGGCAAACCACTCAACATTACAGTAATTCCAGCCTATGCCGCAGCCAGTAATGCCAAAGAAGCTGAAGTTGAATGGTTCTGTGAAGACCTACAAGATCTTCTATAACTAACATGCAAAAATGATATCTTTTTCATTACAGGCTTTGGAATGCAAGTAAACCAAGAGATACAGAAGTAACAGGAAAGTTTGGCCCTGGAGTACAAAATGAAGAAGGCTAAAATATAACAGACTTTTATCAAGAGAATATGCTGGCCATAGCAAGCACACATTTCCAACAACACAAGAAACGACTCTACACATGGATGTTACCAGATGGTCAATACTGAAATCAGATTGACCATGTTCTTTGCAGTCATAGATGCAGAAGCTCTATGCAGTCAGCAAAAATATAATCTGGAGCTGACTCTGGCTAAGATCATGAGTTCCTTAATGCAAAATTCAGGCTTAAATTGAAGAAAGTAGGGAAAACAGCTAGGCCATTCAAATATGCTGCTGCTGCTGCTAAGTCGCTTCAGTCATGTCCAACTCTGCATGACCCCATAGGTGGCAGCCCACCAGGCTCCCCCATCCCTGGGATTCTCCAGGCAAGAACACTGGAGTGGGTTGCCATTTCCTTCTCCAATGCATGAAAGTGAAAAGTGAAAGCGAAGTCACTCAGATGTGTCCAACTCTTAGAGACCTCATGGACTGCAGCCTACCAGGCTCCTCCATCCATGGGATTTTCCAGGCAAGAGTACTGGAGTGGGGTGCCATTCGGGTATAACCTAAATCAAATCCCTTACAATTATACGCTGGAAGTGAAAAATAGATTCAAGGGATTAGGTCTGGTAGACAGAGTGTCTGAAGAAATATGGACAGAGGTTCATAACATTGTACAGGAGGCAGTGACCAAAACCATCCCAAAGTAAAAGAATTGCAAGAAGGGAAAGTGTCTCAGGAGGCCTTACAAATAGCTGAGAAAAGAAAATAAGCAAAAGGCAAAGAGAAAGGAAAAGATATACCCAAATGAATGTAGATCTCCAAAGAATAACAAGGAGAAATAAGAAAGCCTTCTTAAGTGAACAGTGCAAAGGAATAGAGGAAAACAACAGAATGGGAAAGACTAGAGATTTTCTCAAGAAAATTGAACATACTAAGGAAATATTCCATGCAAAGATGGGCACAATAAAGAACAGAAATGGCAAAGACCTAATAGAAGAAGAAAAGATTAAGAAGAGGTGGCAAGAATACACAGAAGAACTATATAAAAAGATCATAATGACCCAGATAACTATGATGTTATGGTCACTCACCTAGAGCCAGACATCGTGAAGCCAAATGGATCTTAAGAAGGATTACTATGAAAAAAGCTAGTGGATGTGATGGAATTCCAGATGAGCTATTTCAAATCCTAAAAGATAACACTGTTAAAGTGCTGCATTCAACATGCCAGCAAATTTAGAAAACTCAACAGTGGCTACAGGACTGGAAAAGATCAGTCTTCATTCCAATCCCAAAGAAAGGCAATGATAAAGAATGTTCAAACATGCTGGCAAGGTAATGCTCAAAATCTTTCAAGTTAGACTTCTATAGTATATGAACTGAGAACATCCAGATGTATAAACAGGATTTGGAAAAAGAAACCAGAAATCAAATTGCCAACATCATTGGATAATAGAAAAAGCAAAGGAATTCCAGAAAAACATCTACTTCTGCTTCATTGACTACACTAAAGCCTTGACTGTGTGGATCACAACAAACTGTGGAAAATTCTTCAAGAGATGGGAATACTAAACTACCTCACCTGTCTCCTGAAAACCCTGTATATGGGTCAAGAAGCAACAGAACTGGACATGGAACAACAGACTGGTTCAAAATTGGGAAAGGAGTACATCAAAGCTGTATATTGTCATCTTGCTTATTTAACTTCTATGCACAGTATATCATGAGTAATGTCAGGCTGGATGAATCACAATCTGGATTTAAGATTGCCTGGAGAAATACCAACAACCTCAAATATGCAGATGATACCACTCTAACGGCAGAAAGTAAAGAGGAAATAAAGAGCCTCTTGACAAGGGTGAAAGAGGAAAGTGAAAAGGCTGGCTTAAAAATTCAACATTCAAAAAATGAAGATCATGACATCCAGTCCCATCACTTCATGGCAAATAGAAGGGGAAAAAGTGGAAATAGTGACAGATTTTATTTTCTTGTGCTCCAAAATCACTACAGATGGTGATTGCAGCCACAAAATGAAAAGATGCTTGCTCCTTGGAAGGAAAGCTATAACAAATCTAGACAGGGTATTAAAAAGAAAAGATATCACTTTTCCAACAAAGGTCCATATAGTCAAAGCCATAGTTTTTCCAGTAGTCATGTATGGATGTGAGAACTGGACCATAAAGAAGACTGAGCACTGAAGAATTGATGTTTTTGAATTGTGGTGCTGGAGAAGACTCTTGAGAGTCCCTTGGATAGCAAGAAGATAAAACCTGTCAATCTTAAAGGAAATCAATCCTGAATATTCATTGGAAGGACTGATGCTGAAGCTTAGACTCCAAAACTTTGGTCACCTGATGTGCAAAGCTAACTCATTGGAAAGACTGAGGGCAGGAGGAGAAGGGTGCAACAGGGATGAGATTGATGAGATGACATCACGACTCCATGAAGGTGAGTTTGAGCAAGATCCAGGAGATGATGAAAGACAGGGAAGCCTGGCGTGCTGCACTTCATGGGGTTACAAAGAGTCAGACATGACTTAGTGGTTGAACAACAATTTACCTTGATTCATGAACCTAACATTCCAGGCTCCTAGGCAATATTGTTCTTTACAGCATCAGACTTTACTTTCACCACCAGCTGCTTCATTTCTGCTTTGGCCCAGCAGCCTCATTCTTTCTGGAGCTATTAGTAATTTCCCTCTCCTCTTCCCCAGTAGCAAATTGGACATCGTTTATCTTGGGGGCTTATCTTCCAATGTCGTATCTTTTTGCCTTTTCATACTGTTCATAGGATTCTCACAGCAAGAATACTGGAATGCATTGCCATTTCTGAAATGGCAACCCACTCCAGTGTTCCTGCCAGGAGAACTGTACAGACAGAAGAGCCTGGCAGACTACAGTCCATGGGATTGCAAACAGTCAGACATGACTGAGCGGCTAACACACACACACACCTCCAGTGGATCATATTTTGTCAGAACTCTTCACTATGACCCATCTGTCTTGGGTGGCCCTGAACAACATTGTTCATAGCTTCATTGAGTTACACAAGCCCCTTTGCTATGACAAGGCTGTGACCCATGAAAGGGACAAAATGGCTACCAGATAGATATTCCTGTGTTCCCTCTTTGATGAATAGGGAAATGGAAGTTTTGAAGTAACTTGACCAAAATCATACAAATAATTGGAGTGGAACCAAAATTCACCTTTTAGATTCCAAAGACCTTGCTTTCTACACTGAGCCACACCGCACCTCCTGGATACCCTTGTCATCAGCCCCATCTCGTTCTTCATCCATGCTTTCTGAGGAAAATTAGTTTCTCCACACCCTGAATGCTTCTTTGATCTCAAACACACCTCGACCAATTTATCTTTCATTTTTGAACTTTCTTTTAAACTCTCTCCCAAAAGCTTTTCCCATATTAACCCCACAACTACATGGTTTAACACAATTATGGAAACAGCTCCTAAAGTCACATTCACTGGAAAACTCAAGCTCATTTGAGCACAGAGTGCCTTTCACCACTATCCCAACATGCCCCCAAATCTCCCTCTCAAGTTTAAATTCATACTTTAAATACAAGCCCTTCTCTTAAAATACCACTTGTGTAGATAAGAGAAGTTAATATCACTCTCCCAGAGTGGGCAGAGGAAAATTCCAAAAAATGCTAAGCACAGCATCAGATGGTATCTATCTAGATGTAGCATTCTGGAAACAAGAACAGGCAGACAGACAAAAGGATGAAAATGATATGAAGTAAATATATAAGATAGTTCTTTGCTAGAGTATCACAGATAATGTGACACCTGGAAGACAGAAGTTAGAGTTGCAAGCACTGAAAACAAAAGCCAAAGTCACCACCTGAGAGAAGGCTGAAACCCCTGCAGCGTGAAGAGGTGGGGGACAGTCCATTGCTTTGCTGCCCATGTCCTCCATTTAGAACAACCACAGTGAAGACCTGCATTTTGGGGAGAGTGGCTGAGTCAGTAGGCAGAGAGGCCCTTTAAGAATCAAACTGGAATACAAAAGGAATTTAACAAGGATTAGTATTGGGTTGAGTTGGCCAAAAAGTTCATTCAGGTTTTCTGGTAAGATCTTACAGTAAAAAACCCAAATGAATTTTTTGGCCAACCCAATAACAGAAAGACAACTCATAAGATAGCACTGCCAGCAAACGGAGAAGGCGATGGCACCCCACTCCAGTACTCTTGCTTAGAAAACCCCATGGATGGAGGAGCCTGGTGGGCTGCAGTCCATGGGGTCGCGAACAGTTGGACACAACTGAGCGACTTCACTTTCACTTTTCACTTTAATGCATTGGAGAAGGAAATGGCAACCCACTCCCGTGTTCTTGCCTGGAGAATCCCAGGGACGGGAGCCTGCTGGGCTGCCATCTATGGGGTCGCACAGAGTCGGACATGACTGAAGTGACTTAGCAGCAGCAGCCAGCAAAAGAAATAAGCTCCAGTCCTTCAGAAACTGAGAAGCTGTTTTAAATATGTGACATAGGGTGTAGGCCAAACAGAAAACACCAATTGTTTCTACCCACAGGCAACCAACACTCCATGCTTGTAGCACAGTCTCCAGACATTTGTGAATTGAGTATACTCCCAAATTTGCCAGTGTCCTCCTAAGGAGAGAAATAAGCATCCTGGCTTGTGAGTGAGAAACAAGGGTCTTACAAGCTGTAGATACTCAGGAATTTTGCTTACTGTTTTATCTGTGTGTTGCATAGTCCTTCCCAGTCAGTAAACATCTGACCATGGTAAGAATGCTTTCAATAGGAGTTAAATGCAGCCTCATAAAATTGAAGGAATTTGTGAAAAATTATAGGATGTACGTTCCAAGTCCACACACACCTAAAGGTATCAGTTATACTTCTTACTTGTTCCAAAAGTGCAAAGAAGGAACATAGCTTGTAATAATTTGGCAAAAGCAGATGGAGGTTAGCACTGTGGCTAAAAATTGTTTAGATTCTTACTGTTCAAGAAAGCGATAAAAGATGAGGTGATCACACAAGTCATGTTAAGTCAACAGGAGACAATGAACTTGTCCTTTGTTGATCCACATATAACAGTCACCCAATGCACTTTGTTATTTCTGACATCTTATTGTGAGAAAGGCTGTCAGAATCACTATTAACTTGCCACATAATTCATAGAACAAATGGAAGACATCTGCCTGGGAAAAATCATACAGATCTGCTAAAAAGATCCTTCCAATTATCCATAAAATCAAATATGGGGAATTCCTGTATAAAAACATAAATATAACTTCTCAAACTTCTCAGCTTGATGCTCAATAGTTGTGGGAATATGCGTTTCTTGTTTCATTTTGGTTGTGTCTGTGTGTCTGTGTGTATGTGTCTGTCTTGGTATACTGAGCTCAGCAGTGCACTGCACACTAAAAAATAAAAATTCATCAACAATTATTTTTCAAAATCACTAATCAAAGTATTAATTCCAATGGTTTTTCCAAACCTATGTGATTGTATCAGACCAGGGGTTGGCAAATTTTCCTATAAAGGTCCAAATAGTAAATACTTGAGGTTTCTGTAGCACTGTTCTGTCATTAAGTGTGAAAGTAGCCATAGACAACACATACATGAATGAGATGGCTGTGTTCCAATAAAACTTTATTTGCTAAAACAGGTGATGGGCAGGATTAGGACCACAGTACACTGACCACTATGATAGATTTATCTCCTAGAAGAAGACACGACTCTCTGCTATTGCTTGGGTTTTCCCTTTGATCACTCTCTGACAATCTCCTTGTTTAAGACACACATATAAAGTGTGACCTCTAGTTACCTCTGTAAAGTAGCTATCATATTTCATGCATTGCCAGGAGGGCTGATATTATAGTCAGTTGACTCAACTTCCATCCCAATGCTTCTCAGTGTACCTTCCTTTACTGCAAGTGACTGTGAGCAAATTTACTGACTGGACTCCCTTGCAGCTAGGGGACTGGAGATGTTGTTGCTTCCTGACTATGGCAAATGTGGAAGCTCCCTTGGAAGCCTAGGTCTGTGTGTGATTTGGGGAGTTGCTCCTGTCAGTTCAGGCTATAGCCTGTTCTCTGTAACTAATAACTGTGACTAATACTAACATATTACCAATACTATTAGTGATCATATTAGGGAGATAATAGTAATCCATCTCCCCAATTTTTATTAATAAATATACATATAATGCATGCATAAATATTTTAAATTATTTATGTTATTATTAATACACTATATTATTTTAATTATTTATTCAGTTCAGCTCAGTTCAGTCGCTCAGTCATGTCCATCTCTTTACAACCCCATGGACTATACCACTCCAGGCTTCCCTGTCCATCACCAACTCCCAGAATTTACTCAAACTCATGTCCATGGAGTTGGTGATGCCATCTAACCATCTCACCCTCTGTCATCCCCTTCTCCTTCTGCCTTCAATCTTTCCCAGCATCAGGGTCTTTTCAAATGAGTTAGTTCTTTGCATCAGGCGGCCAAAGTATTGGAGTTTCAGCTTCAGCATCAGTCCTTCCAATGAATATTCAGGACTGATTTCCTTTAGGATGGACAGGTTGAATATCTTTGTTGTCCAAGGGATTCTCAAGAGTCTTCTCCAACACTACAGTTCAAAAGCATCAATTCTTCAGTGCTCGGCTTTCTTTATAGTCCACCTCTCACAACCATACATGACTCCTGGAAAAACCTTAGCTTTGACTAGTTGGACCTTTGTGGCAAAGTAATGTCTCTCTTTTTTAATATGCTATCTAGGTTGGTCATAACTTTTCTCCCAAGGAGCAAGCATCTTTTTATTTCATGGTATAGTCACCATCTGCAGTGATTTTGGAGCTCAAAAAATAAAGTCTATAACTGTTTCCATTGTTTCCCCATCCATTTGCCATAAAGTGATGGGACCAGATGCCATGATCTTAGTTTTCTGAATGTTGAGCTTTAAGCCAACTTTTTCACTCTCCTCTTTCACTTTCATCAAGAGGCTTTTGAGTTCCTCTTCACTTTCTGCCATAAGGGTGGTGTCCTCTGCATATCTGAGGTTATTGAGATTTCTCCCAGCAATCTTAATTCCAGCTTGTGCTTCATCCAGCCCAGGCTTTTGCATGATGTACTCTGCATATAAGTTAAATAAACAGGGTGACAATATACAGCCTTGATGTACTCCTCTCCCGATTTGGAACCAGTCTGTTGTTTCATATCCAGTTCTAACTGTCGCTTCTTGACCTGCATACAGATTTCTCAGGAGGCAGGTCAGGTGGTCTGATATTCCCATTATTTTCAGAATTTTCCACAGTTTGTTGTGATCCACATAGTCAAAGGCTTTGGCACAGTCAATAAAGCAGATGTAGATGTTTTTCTGGAATACTCTTGCTTTTTGATGATCCAACAGATGATCGCAATTTGATCTCTGGTTCCTCTGCCTTTTTTAAAACCAGCTTGAACATCTGGAAGTTCATGGTTCACATACTGTTGAACCCTAGCTTGGAGAATTTTGAGCATTACTTTACTAGCATGTGAGATGAATGCAATTGTGCAGTAGTTTGAACATTCTTTGGCATTGCCTTTCTTTGGGATTGGAATGAAGACTGACCTTTTTCCAGTCCTGTGGCCACTGCTGAGTTTTCCAAATTTGCTGGCATATTGAGAGTAGCACTTTCACAGCATCATCTTCTAGGATTTGAAATAGCTCATCTGGAATTCCATCACCTCCACTAGCTTTGTTTGTAGTGATGCTTTCTAAGGCCCACTTGACTTCACATTCCAGGATGTCTGGCTCTAGGTGAGTGATCACACTATTGTGGTTATCTGGGTTATGAAGATCTTTTTCATATAGGTCTTCTGTGTATCCTTGCCACCTCTTCTTAATATCTTCTGCTTCTGTTAGGTCCATACCATTTCTGTCCTTTATTGTGCCCATCTTTGCATGAAATATTCCTTGTATCTCTAATTTTCTTGAAGAGATATCTAGTCTTTCCCATTCTATTGTTTTCCTCTATTTCTTTGCATTGATCACTGAGAAAGGCTTTCTTATCTCTCTCCTTGATATTCTTTGGAACTCTGCATTCAAATGGGTATATCTTTTCTTTTCTTATTACTTGTTAATAATTTATAAATATAATGTACAAATTTTTAATAAATATACACAATGCTATTTGTATAGTTAGACATAATACAAACCCACACACATGCACACAATTTCACTACATACAACATGATCTGGACTTCAATGACAATAAATCTCCAAGATCTAAGGAAATCAAGCAATGTAGTTCAATAATGTAGCTAAATTAAAACAACAATTTATAAATTTCTTAGATTATTTTTCAAACTGTGTATAATTTGAGATGTGCTTCCCTGAAAAGGAATTTCTTTAAAACAAAAATATCAAAACAACAGAATATTAACCATAAAATATCAGAAAAATGAATTCATCATTATGATTCCACGTTTTTATATTAAGTTGCTGTCACAGACAATAAAATGATTGGATGAATGAATAAAGTGATTTTTAAACTTATTGTGAGTTTAAAAATCTCTGAGCGACTGAACGTTATTGGGAGTAAGGCTGAATTGCTCAGTCTGATTGAGCCAGGGAATCCAATATTTGTTAATGAAGAAGTCTATTAGGAAGATGCTAAAGACAAAAGGAATAAAGATTGTAACATGAAGAGCAGTAGTATTTTTTACTTTACAATCTAATCAAACTGGTTCCAGAAACAAAAATAAGGCAGGTTTTTTCACCCAGACTAGCTTATAACATTTCGCAAAAGGAGAAAATTCTACTTACCTACTGATCATGAATTTTAATTTATCCTCTTATTAATATGGTTACATGAAGTTGGCTTAAAACTCAATACTCAGAAAACTAAGATCATGGCATCCAGTCCCATCACTTCATGGCAAAATAGATGGGGAAACAATGGAAACAGTGACAGACTTTATTTTGGGGGGGATCCAAAATCACTGCAGATTGTGACTGGAGCCATGAAATTAAGAGATGCTTGCTCCTTGGAAGAAAAGTTATGACCAACCTAGACAGCATATTAGGAGAAGGCAATGGCACCTCACTCCAGTACTCTTGCCTGGAAAATCCCATGGATGGAGGAGCCTGGTGGGCTGCAGTCCATGGGGTCTCGAAGAGTCAGACACGACTGAGTGACTTCACTTTCACTTTTTTTTTTTCATTATCTTAATTTTATTTTATTTTTAAACTTTAAAATATTGTATTAGTTTTGCCAAACATCAAAATGAATCCGCCACAGGTATACACGTGCTCCCCATCCTGAACCCTCCTCCCTCCCCCCTCCCCATACCATCCCTCTGGGTCATCCCAGTGCACCAGCCCCAAGCATCCAGTATTGTGCATCGAACCTGGACTGGCAACTCATTTCATACATGATATTATAAGGCAATGGCAACCTACTCCAGTGTTCTTGCCTGGAGAATCCCAGGGACAGGGGAGCCTGGTGGGCTGCCGTCTATGGGGTCACACAGAGTCGGACATGACTGAAGCGACTTAGCAGCAGCAGCAGCAGACAGCATATTAAAAAGCAGAGACATTACTTTGCCAACAAAGGTCCAACTAGTCAAAGCTATGGTTTTTTCCAGTAGTCATGAATGGATGTGAGATTTGGACATCCAAAGAAAACTGAGCACCGAAGAATTGATGCTTTTTAACTGCGGTATTGGAGAAGACTCTTGAAAGCCCCTTGGACAGCAAAGAGATCCAACCAGTCCATCCTAAAGGAAATCAGTCCTGAATACTCATTGGAAGGACTGATGCTTAAACTGAAACTCCAATACTTTGGCCACCTAATGGGAAGAACTGACTTATTTGAAAAGACCCTGATGCCGGGAAAGATTGAAGGCAGGAGGAGAAAGGGATGACAGAGGATGAGATAGTTGGACGGCATCACCAACTCCACGGACATGAGTTTGAGTAAACTCTGGGAATTGGTGATGGACAGGGAAGCCTGGCATGCTGCAGTCCATGGGGTACAAAGAGTCAGACACGACTGAGTGACTGAACTGAACTGATGATGTTATATGGAGTTCCACTCAATGGTGACCTTGTGCAGAATATCCTGGAACATACTGAAACCCTCTGTTTGCCTCTATCAGCCCTCCCCTTTGCTCTTGGGCACATTCCAGGCAGGGGAACATGATTCTGTGGCAAGGGTGGTCCTTGTTTGTTTTTCTTTCTTTAATTAATCCTAAGCTTCTATGTCCAAAATATCTATTCCAAATAGGCCAGCCTCATCACCTCCTTTAACTCTTCATAATAGCCAGTTTCCTGTTTTCAGTGATTTCTAACAAAATGTCAGGAAAATTATTCCAGTGGATGTTAAAATGCTTACATTTTAATTTCCTGGTTTATAAAATATTTAAATTTGTAAAGGCACTAACTCCAAGAAAACATGAGAAATAATGAAATGGGGATCATCTCTGAAGCCAAGCTACATACAATAACCAACCCTTACTGAGTGAGCACTTGCAAGGAGCCATTCATTGCCTCATTTAATTTTGACCCCAACTTACTATTATTATCCCCATTTTACAAATAAGGAAACTGAGGTTTGTTAGTATGAAGCATCTTGGCAAAGACACACACCTGGGAAGTGGCAGACCGGAACTCAACCCCTAGTCTGATGTCAGTGATTGCTCTCAATTACTGCCAGGGGCTCCTAACACCAGTCACAGCTGGGCCTGGCTAGTAACAATGCTTTTGGCATCAGCACTGCTGAAGCAAAATATATTCATTTTCTCAAAATTATTAGATTATATCCTTTCTACATTTTTTTTTTTTTTTTTTTGGTTTTTAAGCACTACTCTTTTCATGTAATAGAGAGACATTAGGGCATTAATGTTAGCTTGTCCCTCTCATATAACAATCCATTGATTCAGGTTGCTCTAAGGCAGATCTCATCTGAACAGTAACTCAAGAATCCTGCTTTCTTTTATTGTATGGATCCACCAATTTGGAGTTCTTTACTTTAACCATGGGCATGAAAATGGGAGAAAGAGTAGAAGAAGCATTCTGGTTCTTAATTGCCTTGATCTGGAACTGAATCAAGTCAGTTCTGCTTACATTTCATTGCTGGATCACAATCAAATAGTTTCTCCTAACTAGAAGAGAGACCAAAAAATAGTCTTTCTGTGTGCCCAAAAAGAAGCAGAGAATTGAACACTGGAGAAAAATAGAAGCAGCTTCAAGATATGGGGGATAGACAGTACATGGTTTGTATCAATGTCTTTACTTAGAAAAAACAACTTTGGCAATTCAAGATTGAAGTCCAAAACATTGTAATTATTCTTTGATTTTGTTGTTCTTCAATTCCTAAGTTGTGTCTGACTCTTTGCAACCCCAGGGACTGCAGCATACCAGGCTCCTCTGTCTGTCACTATCTCCCAGAGTTTGCTCAAATTCATGTCCATTTAGTAGGTGATGCTATCTAACCATCACATCTTCTGTCATCCCCTTCTCCTTTTGCCTTCAATCTTTCCCAGTATCAGGGTCTTTTCCAATGAGTCAGCTCTTCTCATCAGATAGCCAGAATATTGGAGCTTTAGCATCCTTCCAATGAATATGCAAGGTTGATTTCCTTCAGGATTAACTCATTTGATCCTTGCTGTTCAAGGGACTCTCAAGAGTCTTCTCCAGCACCATAACTTGAAAGCCATTCTTCAGCAACAGCTTGCTTTATGGTCGAACTCTTGCATCTGTACAGGACTACTGGAAAAACCATAGCTTTGACTAGATGCACCTTTTGTCAACAAAGTGATATCTCTGCTTTTTAATACCCTGTCAACATTTGTCATAACTTTCCTCCCAAGGAGCAAGCGTCTTTAATTTCATGGCTGCAGTTACCGTCCACAGTGATTTTGGAGCCCAGGAAAATACAATCTGCCACTGTTCCCCCATCTATTTGCCATGAAGTGATGGGACTGGATGCCATGATCTTTGTTTTTTGAATATTGAGTTTCAAGCCAGCTTTTTCACTCTGCTCTTTTACCTTCAAGAAACTCTTTATTTCCTCTGCACCTTCTGCCATTAGAGTGGTATCATCTGCATATCTGAGGTTGCTGATATTTTTCCTAGCAATCTTTATTCCAGCTTGTGATTCATCCAGCCTGGAATTTCATATGATGTACTCTGCATATAAGTTAAATAAGCAAGGTGACAATATACAGCCTTGACCTACTCCTTTCCCAATTTTGAACCAGTTTGTTGTTCCTTGTCCAGTTATAACTGTTGCTTCTTGACCTGCATACAGGTTTCTCAGGAGGCAGGTAAGGCGGTCTGGTATTCCCACCTCTTTAAGAATGTTCCAGTTTGTTGTGATCCACACAGTCAAAGGCTTTAGTGTAGTCAATGAAACAAAAGTAGATATCCACCATTATGACTTTCAATACAAGATTCAAAAATCTGTATCATTAAAGCCTATATATTTAATTTACAGAATTAAAAGAACGGGTGTAATCATTTTCTTAAAAGAGATAATCCAGTGTTCCTTTTGAAAATATCTCATGTAAACTGCATCATTACTACACTAATTCAAGGTGATGGGAGTGAAACAAAATGTCCATAATCTGAAAGAAAAGCAAGGAAAAAATTTTAATGCCTAAAATTGCAATAGCATTTTGGAAACTTTTTTCTTTCTTTTTTTTTTTTTTTTTTGGAAAGCAAGCATTAGCTTTTGGATTAACCACTAAATTTTAATGATGATTTCTGGGAAAATTTTTAAAATAGTTGATGTGACTGATGAGCAACAAAAAAGGGGGAGGGAGGAATCATCATGGTTCCTTGCCGCCTGGATATAAACACCAATTGATGTTTCTCAGCTTTGATAGCTGTGGAATTGTCCTCTGGTCATCTGCCACTTAAGTTTGGTACAAAAGTAGGCCAAGATGTAAATTATTTAATATTTTAAATAATCTTTCAGAGAAAGTGTTTGTTAAACTTAGAAACTCTAAGGGCTTAACACTTTGACAGTAATCTGAAAATCCACTAAACCCATATGGTTTTGATTCCCTCATTCAAGTGAACACTGCAGTTTGAGATGATGTCATTTGTACCCAGACTGATTTTAAAAACAGTTGTTTTTAAGGGTTGATTCATTAAAATTCAGCAACCTTGATAAACTGATGAAGTAAAATCACTATAAAGGTTTGTATAAATTCTAATGCAATGAGTTAGAAACACACCTACTCTTGGGAAAGAATCTCAAATTCCTTGTTTACATACACAGATTTTTAAATGGCAATTCAAAAGCCCAATAAATAAAGATCCCACCTGAAACTCTTTAAAACTGCTCAGCTCCTTATTAATCCTGCTTTGACATTCCATAATTTAGATATTATAGCACCATTTTGAAAAGGTACTAACAAGAGCCTCTAAGTTCCAGATTTCAATTCCCCAACTAACTATATGGAACATGCATCTTTCAAATTCAACACACCCAAACTGAACTCATCTGATCCACAAAATCCACTCTCTGTCCCATTGTATCACTCAAGCCACACAAGCTCAAAAAGTTTAAGTCATTTTTGACATTTTCTTCTTTTCCCCCACCACATCTACATATTTGCCAATTCCTATTGACTGTTTCTTTGAAATAGTTCTTGAGATTTGCCTCTTTCTTTGGGGTCACTGTCATTACTCATGTTTATTACTTTACTACCATTTATTTCCTTAAACCTAAGATTACCAAAAGAACTACCTTATTATCATCACCTCTCACCTATCTACTGACTCTGTTCTCATCCATCACTCACCTGTTTAAAAGCATTTCTTGGTTCTCATTACCACTCCCAAACTCTACCTGGCCTCATCCATCTACAACTGTGGCTGTTCTTCCTCTTCTAATGCCCTCATCCAACCTCTAGCCAAAGTACTTTTCTTATTTGCCCAAAAACAGCTTCCAAAGGCTTTCCTCCTCAGCTCTGCTCATGACAATCCCAACCATTGGGAGTACTCTTTCTTCTCTTGAATCTCCTCTCCTCCATCTGCTATCAGTTATGAAACTTTGATCCTTAGGGTGGGGCTCCCTGGGCAGTCCAGTGGTTAAGACTACACCTTCCAATGCAAGAGGTGCAGATTGGATCCCAGGTAAGGGAGCTAAGATCCCACATGCCTCATGGCCAAAAAACCAGAACATAAGAAACAATAGAAGCAATATTTTAACAAATTCAACAAAAATGATATTCGAAAATTCAATAAAGACTTTATTAAAAAATATATTCAACTCAGTGATGTTTCTGCATTAGGAATCACTACAGGTTTTAACATTTTTTGTTGTTTGTTTAGTCACTAAGTCCTGCCTGACTTTTTCACCCCACAGACTGTAGCCCGCCAGGCTCCTCTGTCCATGGGATTCCCAGGCAAGAATACTGGAGTGAGTTGCCCTTTCCTTCTCCAGGGAATCTTCAAACTCATGTCTCCTGCACTGGCAGTTGGATTCTTTACCACTGAGCCATCAGGGACTTACTCAGTTGTAAGTCGCCAGTTCCTATTCATCTTTCTGTCCTCAGCAGCATTTTACACAGTATGTAGGAGCTCACTTTCTTGATGAGCAAATGCCCACTTCCTCAAGCCTTCAAGTCCTCCCTCTAATATCACCTTCTCCCTGAAGCCTTTCTTAACTCCCCAAAGAGCTACTTTATGCATAACTTTCATGTCTCCTTTGTTATTCTGATTCCCTACATTATTATTTTCAGCTTACACAGGGTTTATCCTACAGGAATGTAAGGACAGCCATGTCTTATTCATTCTTTGTGATCTTTATGTATTTCAAGCTTACCACAGGGCTTGTGTGACATGTACCACAGAAGCTATAATAAGTTTAGTTGTATTTAGACAGATTTCTGCAAGCTGGCCCATTAATCTGGTTTGACTCCCCCTAGTCTAATAGTCAGATAGGGTTCACCTGGAATCATAGTTAAAAAAAAATTGCAACAATCAAAAGGTCCAAATTTGAGGACAGGTAAATAGTCTATGCCATAGCTCCATAATACATTGGATGCAGATGTTTCACATTGCTGCATGGCAGAAACTAACACAACACTGGAAAGCAATTATTCTACAATTTAAAAATAAATTAATTAAAATATTAAAAAAATAATAAAACAAAACAATGTTTACAAAAGTCTAAAAAAACACAGAAAATTCTTTTCAGTCAACAAATCTTTACTGTTAACCCAAAAGTTAAAATGTAGAATACATATATTATAACAAAAATTATGTCAAATAAATATAAGAGCTATTCTCTGGGAAAAA
This sequence comes from Bison bison bison, assembly GCF_000754665.1. Taxonomy (NCBI): domain Eukaryota; kingdom Metazoa; phylum Chordata; class Mammalia; order Artiodactyla; family Bovidae; genus Bison; species Bison bison. The sequence continues at coordinate 1,807,668 of NW_011494713.1, forward strand.
AATAACTCAAATTATAAATAACTGTGCATAAGCAGCATGCAGTGTTTTTCCCCTTCTTCCCTGCTTCCTTTTTATCCATGTCTTCTGTAACGAATGCTTATTTCTTTTGTAAGCTGAGAACACAGTATAGAAATGATCACTTTTCACTTAAAGCAACATTCTTTGTTTTTCAAGGGATTAGATCTGATAAAGTGCCTGAAGAACTATGGATGGAGGTTCATGACATTGTACAGAAGGCAGGGATCAAGACCATCCCCAAGCAAAAAAAAAAAAAAAATGCAAAAAGGAAAAATGGTTGTTTGAGGAAGCCTTACAAAGAGCTGAGAAGAGAAGAGAAGTTAAAGGCAAAGGAAAAAAGGAAAGATATACTCATTTGAATGCAGAGTTCCAAAGAAGAGCAAAGAGAGATAAGAAAGACTTCCTCAGCAATCAATGCAAAGAAATAGAGGAAAACAATAGAATGAGAAAGACTAGAGATCTCTTCATGGAGAAGACAATGGCACCCCATTCCAGTACTCTTGCCTGGAAAATCCCATGGACGGAGGAGCCTGGTAGGCTGTAGTCCATGGGGTTGCTAAGAGTCGGACACGACTGAGTGACTTCACTTTCACTTGTCACTTTCATTCATTGGAGAAGGAAATGGCAACCCACTCCAGTGTTCTTGCCTGGAGAATCCCAAGGATTGGGGAGCCTGGTGGGCTGTAGTGTATGGGGTCACACAGAGTCAGACACGACTGAAGCGACTTAGCAGCAGTAGCAGCAGAGATCTCTTCAAGAAAATTAGAGACAAAGGGAACATTTCATGCAGAGATGAACACAATAAAGGACAGAAATGGTATGGACCTAACAGAAGCAGAAGATATTAAGAAGAGGTGGCAAGGATACACAGAAGAACTATACAAAAATGATCTTCATGACCCAGATAACCATGATGGTGTGATCACTCACTTAGACCCAGACATCCTGGAATGCAAAGTCAAGTGGGTCTTCTGAAGCATCACTACGAACAAAGGTAGTGGAGGTGATGGAATTCCAGCTGAGCTATTTCAAATCCTAAAAGATGATGTTGTGAAAGTGCTACACTCAATATGCCAGTAAATTTGGAAAACTCAGCAGTGGCTGGGGAAAAGGCGGAGGAGCCAGAGATCAAATTGCCAACATCCACGGGATCATCAAAAATGCAAGAGAGTTCCAGAAAAACATCTACTTCTGCTTTATTGACTATGCCAATGCCTTTGACTGTGTGGATCACAACAAACTGTGGGAAAATTCTGAAAGAGATGGGAATAACAGACCACCTGACCTGCCTCCTGAGAAATCTGTATGCAGGTCAAGAAGCAACAGTTAGAACTGGATATGAAACAACAGACTGGTTCCAAATCGGGAAAGGAGCT
>NW_011494713.1:1809161-1815868 GCF_000754665.1 Bison bison bison
AAAAAAAAAAAAAAAAGCCATCTACCTCTACTTTATTGACTATGCTAAAGCTTTTGACTGTGTGTGGATCACAACAAACTGTGGAAAATTCTGAAAGAGTTGGGAACACCAAACCACTTTATCTGCCTTCCGAGAAACATGCATTCAGGTCAAGAAGCAACAATTAGAACTGTACATGGAACAACAGACTGGTTCCAAATCGGGAAAGGAGTACATCAAAGCTGTATATTGTCACCCTGCTTATTTAACTTATATGCAGAGTACATCATGCAAAAAGTTGGGCTGGATGAAGCACAAGCTGAAATCAAGACTTCCGGGAGAAATATCAATAACCTCAGATATGCAGATGACACCACCCTTATGGCAGAAAGTGAAGAAGAACTAAAGAGCTTCTTGATGAAAGTGAAAGAAGAGAGTGAAAGAGTTGGTTTAGAAGTCAACATTCAGAAAACTCAGATAGGATTCAGGGAGAAATTCCAATCACTAGTTGGGAATGAGCAACATATTTTCCTGAATGTCTTGTTGAAATTATTAAAGAAGAAGGTTACTGTTCTGCTAGTAAATGTGGAGCAAGGGATCAATGAGGAGGGAAAGATATTGTTATGGAAATAGCCCTTACTTAACATCTGCCTTTCAAGAACTTTTGAGGCTTTCAGGTACATGAATGTTTTAATAATTTCCCAGATAAGTAACCTTATTTGAACACTGTTCATAATTGGAGCAACAAAGATTGCTGTGTAGAGTTTGAATTTCAATAACTCTAATTAGGACTCTCAGTAATTTTCTTTGAAATCGAAATTTTGCCCCTAGATTACTTAGGGATAGAGACAAAAGGCAAGTCTTTGAAAAAAATTGTTTATCATCACAAACCTCATTTACTAGAGAAGAGCAGCAAACATAAATGGGGAGAGGTGTAGAAACAATATGAGATCTCATGGATTCCATGGCAGGTCCAAGGGACTTCTGAGAGGACACAGGAACATACATAAAGAATGTCTGTCATTAAATTCCAAGGTGGAAGTCATCCACTTATATTCAAAGGTGAAGCTGCTCCATTTGGAGGTGACTAATTCAAGTCTCTCTCCATACTAAAACGTAGTAGGCTGATGGAGGCCAAAGCATTGGTCCGAGTGACAGCTTTGCCTGCATTGGCCCTGTCCCATACTTATCTGCAGTGAGGTCTCCTTACATAGCCTCTGGGACCTGTGTCTGGGTGGGTAGTTCATACCTAGTACTACAGATACTTCTTTCCCTCTGGACATGTTATATCCCCAACTAGCAGTGAACAAATCTAGTTCACAGAAGAGGCAGTTTATTGTGGTATTTAAAAGTAAAGACTCTGAAACCAGACTCCCTGGGTTCAAATCCTGCCTCTACTACTTAGTGAGCGACAAGGGGAAGATGACAGCCACTCTGAGCCTTAGCTTTCTTACCTATGAAACAAGGATAATAACACCCTCAGAGAGCTGCTCTAAGGCTGCAGCTAGAATGAATGTAAAGTGTTTAAGTGTTTGCCATTGATATTTTCCAGTACTTTCTCTGAAGTCATTTGGAGAAGTTCAAAAAAGTAAATAAGTATATATTGTTAAAATAAGTCAACAAGACCAAAGCAGTCTTAGCCATGAGGCTAATCCCCACATCACCAAACCAAGACTTGATTACGGTTTCAGCTCTCCCAGAAATGGAATCTTCAACCAGTCAGTAGGGAATCACATGATAAGCATTAGTTAGTAGGCAATCTGTCAGATAAACTTCTATTATCCCTTAAAAGGGAAGAAATCTTTTAATCACTGATCCCATTTTCTGCTGAATCTTTGTATAAAGTTGATAAGATCTATAAAATTTATTCAGTTGAATTTTGCTTTTTAACAATATATCTTCTAATATAAATAACTTTATAACTCTCACATACCACAAGTCACTTCTTAATTTTTTTTCCAAAATGTAGCTGAAGCAGAGAAAAGATGGTTAGATGGAAAAGGCAAGTATTCTACCTAGATGGAGAAGTATTGTAGCCCAGAGAAAGTAGAAGATTTCACCCCAAATCATCTTTACCATAAATGCCTAAGCTTGCACAGAGTGAAGTGAAGGAGACTCTGCATAGAGGCATGACCGCAGGGCTCAGACTCCACTGGAGAAAGAACCAGCCGGCCCTGAGGCTTCCAGGACCCTGGGCCTCCAGGTGTGAACTCTCGAAGGATTCACCTCAGCTTTCCTGCGCAAGTCAGCCTCCTCTGGGGCAACCCCCAGACAATGACCATGCTGGGCAGTGATACACAAGCTCAGTGCAAGGCCCCAATGAGGGACTTGTCTAAAGGGCATCTTCTTCTTCCCAGGTGACCAGCTGAGGCTTCACAGTGTTTGCATCAGGATCTGATGTCTTCTTTCACTCTACTCTGCTTCTCCCCTTTTCCTTTCACAGGTGTTTCAACCCACAGACTGGCTGCACTCCCAACTCTGTCCTGCCATCTGCTTTCCTGAGACCCAAACTACCACAGCATTTTTTCTAAACTTCATTAGACCAGTGGCATAAGAACCTCAGAGCTTCCCAGGTGGCACTAGTGGTAAAGAACCTGCCTGCCAATACAGGAGACTTAATAGATGTGGGTTTGATTCCTGGATCGGGAAGATCCCCTGGAGGAGAACACAGCAATCCACTCCAATATTCTTGCCTGGAGAATCCCACAGACAGAGAAGCCTGGTAGGCCACAGCCCATAGGATTGCATAGCATTGGACACGACTGAAGGGACTTGACAGGTACGCACAACAACCTCAACCAGGGTTACTTCGTGCAGAAAAATTCCCCCTGAAAGGAATTTTTAGTTTTCATTTTTTAAAAACATTTAAAATGTGATCTGATGAAAAAGTAATCGCGTTCTTTATGAGAAACTCAAATATGGCAGAAATTCATAGTGTACAATCCAAATATCTCCTGAAGCCCCAAACCTCTTAACCATCCTGTATATATTCCTCTTGGAGAAGGCAATGGCACCCCACTCCAGTACTCTTGCCTGGAAAATCCCGTGGACGGAGGAGCCTGGTAAGCTGCAGACCATGGGGGTCGAGAAGAGTCGGACACGACTGAGTGACTTCACTTTCACTTTTCACTTTCATGCATTGGAGAAGGAAATAGCAACCCACTCCAGTGTTCTTGCCTGGAGAATCCCAGGGACGGGGGAGCCTAGTGGGCCGCCGTCTATGGGGTCGCACAGAGTCGGACACGACTGAAGCAACTTAGCAGCATATATCCCTCTAGGCTTTCTTCATATGCACACACTAATATGTATGGTTGCTATTGTATTATAAAATAGAACCAGACTATACTCTAATTTGCCTTAAAAATACATGATAAATATCATCTATGTCTATACATAGATACCTCATTTGATTGCCGTCTACAAGAAATCCCATTACATGAATATTTTGTAACTTATTTAAACATTTCCACACAATTGGGCATTTGTATTGTGCCCAGTTTTTCATGATTCCAACAGAATTTTTACATTGTTTAGAGTTATATATTCAAATGTTTGTGAAAGCACATATATGAGTTTTACCTTCATTATGTTTGTCATCTATTTTGGAATCTTGAGTCCTTAGCTGCTCAGTCATGTCCAACTCTTTGCAACCCCATGGACTGTAACCCACCAGGTTCCTGTGTTCATGAGATTCTCCAGGCAAGAATCCTGGCGTCGGTAGCCATTCCCTTCTCCAGGGGATCTTCCTGACCCAGGGATCAAACCCAGATCCCCTATATTGCAGGCAGACTCCTTACTGTCTGAGCCACCAGGGAAGCCCTTGGAACCTTGGGGGATAGTATAAACTGGAATTTCAAGGACTGGGGAAGCCCTTGAAACCTTGGGGGATAGTATAAACTGGAATTTCAAGGACTGACCCACATTCATTATTTTGGACTTTTACGTAGCAAGGATTTGTGAATGATTTTCTGCCAAGTGGGGTTTTGCCCATAATGGTGCGGGATTCCCACCCTCCATCTGTCCTATTTCTCTCACTTGCCTTGTGACCTAAAGAACAGAAAAACGAGGGCTGGTGGGGGGCAAGGGGTGCTAACTTCTAGGACAGACCCAGTCAGTAGCCATACAATGGCTCCTCCCTGTTAGATCTTGAGGGCTTTGTGCTTACAAAGCCTACAAACCCTCACAGTGTGCAGTAACATTCTACATTCTAATACAGATTCTAGATACTGTAATCTAGATTCCAGATTCTAGAGGATACAATATGTTCAAACATAGCCTAAATTATTTTTATAGAAAAGTATACTTTTCTTGCTTTTAAGAATTTCCTTTGTATAAAAACCTCCTTTTGACAAACTTCTTTTTTTCTCAGGCAGGGGGAGGGGGAGCATGCCCCACAGCATATGGGATCTTTAGTTCCATCCCTATCAGAGATGGAACCCATGCCCCCTGCAATGGAAGTGCAAAGTCTTAACCAGTGGACCACCAGGGAAATCCCTTGTCAAACTTTTTGAAAAGAAAATAGTAACAAAATATAAGGACATTAAAGCTATAAGCGCAATCAATGCTTGCACCATAGCCAGTGGATCAGATGATTTTGCCAAGGTGAATTCACCCTGTCAGACATTCCCCTGTCTTTGAGACAGCTTATGAACTGCTGCACAATTTCTGCCAGTGCTACCCTAGCAAAAACATCCTTGGCTTACAAATGTCTGTGCGTTTGTTTGCTTAAGGGACCCAGATAACCTGTGGGAGGCAGCCAAAGAGACCTCCCCGTGAGCAAAAAGAGCTGAAAAGGCAAGACATCATACAAGTACCAGTAAATGGAGACCAGGATGTTGATAGAACATACTTATTAGTGACTCATAGGGAGCCTAATTCTCCTTGAAATTAATGAGAAGCACTTGAACGTCTACCTTTAAAAAAGAAAATAAACCAGAATTTTTTTTTTTTTCAGTTTCTTTTCCCTACTTGAATCAGGAAAACCAGGATTGAGTTCCTAAATTTTCCAATTTATATACCCGTGAACCCAAGCAAAGTACACACAAAGCAAAGAAGTACACCTGAGAAGTAGTTCTCAGACTTTAATATGCTAAGGCCTGCCCAAGGAGCTCACCAAAATGACAAATTCTTCAATCCACTTGCTAGAATTCTGATTCAGGTATTGGCATTTTAATAACCCCAGGTAATAATTCCCATACAGGGAACAGGGAAACCACACTTTGAACTAGCTGAACACTGACCCAAAACCTGCAAGACTTCTTTTTCTAGTCATAGTCTGTTAGTGAGTTTCAACACAACTTTGGACGAAGTCACATTCACCACGACCCAATTTCAGTCTATAAAGTGGAGATGGTCATATTTGTCACCTACCTCATTACCAACACATGTAAATTCATGAGATAATGCCTGTGAAGTCATTTAAATTCCTCAGTAGAAAGGCGCTATAATTCAAGTATTTATTTCCAGTATTACAGTGACACTTTGTTTTTTAGGGACCCACAAAAAGTAGAACCATTCCTGTGAAAATACGTTAATAAGACTACTACCCTATGCTGCTGCTGCTGCTAAGTCGCTTCAGTCGTGTCCGACCCCATATAGGTTCAATCAAATTACATAATTTGTACATTGAAGGGGAATGGGTTCTTCTGCCTCAAATTTGACTTAAAAATTCACTAACATCATAATCAATATCATTTTTCTTTTTTATGATTTTATTTATTTGTTTTTGACTATACTGGGTCTTCATTGCTGTGTGGGTTTTTCTCTTGCAGCAGCTAGTGGGGACTCCTCTTTGTTCAGTGCAGGGACTCCTCATTGCAGTGGCTTCTCTTGTTGTTAAACACGGGTTCTAGGGTACCTGGCTTCAGGAGTTGTGGTATGAGGTCTCAGTAGTTGCAGCTCCCAGGCTCTAGAACACAAGCTCAATAGTTGTGGCTCATGGGCTTAACTGTTTCGCAGCATGTAGGCACCACCTGGCAGGCTACAGTCCACATGGTTGCGGAGTGTCGGACACAACTGAAGCCAGTTAGTATGTGGGATCTTCCAAAATTAGGGATCAAATCCATGTCTCCTGCTTGGCAGGCAGAGTCTTTGCCACTGAGCCACCAGGAAAGCCCCTCATTTTTCAACTACAGATCATAATTTAACATTCCATGGTGTATCAATATCAATCAGGGTTCTACCAGAGAAACAGAACCGGTAGAATATAAATGAGCTTCCCTGGTAGCTCAGCTGGTAAAGAATCCTCCTGCAAGGCAGGAGACCCTGGTTCAGTTCCTGGGTCAGGAAGATCTCCTGGAAAAGGGGTAGGCTACCCTCTCCGGTATTCTTGGGCTTCCCTGGGGGCTCAGACAGTAAAGAATCCACCTGCAATGCCAGAGATCTGGGTTTGATCCCTGGGTTGGGAAGATTCCCTGGAGGAGGGCGTGGCAACCCATTCCAGCATTCTTGCATAGAGAATCCACATAGACAGAGGAGCCTGGTGGGCTACAGTCCACAGGGTCACAGAAGGTCAAGACACGACTGACCAAGCACAGCACAGCACATACATATAAATGGGCTTCCCAGGTGGTGCTAGTGGTAAAGAACTCGCCTGCCAATGCAGGAGATGTAAGAGATGTAGGTTCAGTCCCTGGCTTGGGAAGATCCCCTGGAAGAGGGCATGGCAATCCACTCCAGTATTCAAGCCTGGAGAATTCCATGGACAGAGAAGCCTGGCGGGCTATAGT
>NW_011494713.1:1815968-1816489 GCF_000754665.1 Bison bison bison
TTTTACCTTCATTTATGTTTGTCATCTACTTTGGAATCTTGAGTCCTTAGCTGCTCAGTCATGTCCAACTCTTTGCAACCCCATGGACTGTAACCCACCAGGTTCCTGTGTTCATGAGATTCTCCAGGCAAGAATCCTGGAGTCGGTAGCCATTCCCTTCTCCAGGGGATCTTCCTGACCCAGGGATCAAACCCAGATCCCCTATATTGCAGGCAGACTCCTTACTGTCTGAGCCACCAGGGAAGCCCTTGGAACCTTGGGGGATAGTATAAACTGGAATTTCAAGGACTGACCCACATTCATTATTTTGGACTTTTACGTAGCAAGGATTTGTGAATGATTTTCTGCCAAGTGGGGTTTTGCCCATAATGGTGCGGGATTCCCACCCTCCATCTGTCCTATTTCTCTCACTTGCCTTGTGACCTAAAGAACAGAAAAACGAGGGCTGGTGGGGGGCAAGGGGTGCTAACTTCTAGGACAGACCCAGTCAGTAGCCATACAATGGCTCCTCCCTGTTAGAT
>NW_011494713.1:1816589-1822017 GCF_000754665.1 Bison bison bison
ATCCCCTGGAAGAGGGCATGGCAATCCACTCCAGTATTCACGCCTGGAGAATTCCATGGACAGAGAAGCCTGGCGGGCTATAGTCCAGCGGGTCACAGTGTCAGACACAACTGAAGTGATTTAGCATGCACACACATATGTATAAATATGGGTTTTACTGGTGGCTTCCAAAGGAGTCCTGGCCAATCAGATGACTGTCACAAAGTTGGGTTCAAGGATGGGCAGACGACTCAATCAGAATGATAGACTCAGTCTTAGAATTCTTGCTGGATTGGGTAGGAAAGGGGTGCTCTCTTTTTCCTCTGGTCATAAAGCTAATAGAAAGCAGTCCCGGAGCTGTTAATGATGACCTTGTCACAATAGGAAGAGCTGCCAGAGAAAGCAGAGCTGAGTGGAGAGAGATTCTGAAGCCATTCAGATTTGGAGCTGCTTAGCCAGTAATTCCATCTCTATGCTTAAGCCAATTTGAGTTATGTGTCTTGAACTCTTCACTGAAAGCTTCTGACTACACTAACTACAGTTCCCCTCTTCACATTTAGGATGGTTTTCACCAGGAGTTTGCTCTGCAGAGAACTAGAAAAAGGAGCTTTGCGTCCCTCCCTTACACTTGCTATTGGAGCTGGCATTCTGATGTTCCCAGGACTGCGGGTCCTCAGGAGGCAGCCAAGGTCATCCACTGAACAAGGCAGGGGCTCGGCTGTCAAGGAGCACCATCACTACCACTGACCTCTGCTCAGGGGCGGTCACTTCTGCCTGGGGCTCAAGGAACAATAGGCAGCAGTCAGGTAGAAGGACAGTAACTTCCATGACTCGGGTCAACGTCTGTTCACACCCAGGCCAGCACTTGCTGCTCCCAAAGTGGGGCTAGAAGAGAGGGAAAGAGGGAGGCGGAAAGTAAAGGAGAAAGAGGGAAGAAGGGAGAGGAGAGTGAAAAAAAACTTATGCTCAGCTCCCACTGTGTGCCAAATACTTTTCATGTAACTCTTCTCTCTGGATCCTCACTATGCTCTATGAAGCTCTATGAAATAATTTTGTGAAGTGCTTATTACCATCTTCATTTTAATTGAGAAGAAAATAGATCCAGAGAGATTACCTGATTCGCCCAAGGTCACATGCTTATACAGTCAGTGCGGAGCTGAAATTTAGACGTTTCTGATTCCAACATCTGTGTGTGTGAAAGTTCCTATCTTTGAGAACATTCTTATAAAGCACCCCAAGATATAAAAGAAGGGTGGGCCACCTGCTCATCCTCATCTTCTCAACTCCAGGGAAGATCCCGAGGCTTCCCCTTGGCAATGTTGGACTTCAAGAGCACAGACAGGTACGATGGGAGAACGTCTGGACCAGTTAGGATTCAACTCGGACATCAGCTTTTCCTGTGATAGGAAGGAGTAAGGAGGATAGAATAAACAAACAAAGTACTCCCAAATCCTTTGCAGTTCCAGTACATACACAGAACCAGACACACCATAAGTCGCCTAGGCCGTCTCTCCTTCGAACAAATAAATAGATGCTGGTAACAGCAGCATGCTAAGTTGCTTCAGTCATATCTGACTCTTTGCTACCCTATGGGCTATAGCCCACCAGGCTCCTCTCTCCATGGGATTCTCCAGGCTAGAATACTAGAGTGGGTTGCCATTCCCTCCTCCAGGGGATCTTCCTGACCCAGGGATCGAACTCATGTCCTTATGTCTCCTGCATTGACTTATCACAGTGAAGGTAAAGGGGGAAGTTTGGCTTCCTGGTTTTATTTCTCCTTACAATAACAACTTCCCTCTCAGTTCTGCATTGGATTGTATTCTCTAAGCTGAAGCTTTAGTTTGCTGGCTGATTGCCCAAGAAGATATGACAGACACATTATCCATCACTTGATTGCCTGTCTTCCTAGCAGAAGAAAGGATGTGGAAGATTTTTAGGATAACTGAGGGAATATGAGGAGAGAGGGTAGAAGGAAACATTGAATAAAAGGCAAGGAAGGTAAGGATGGACTTTCTTGCAATTCTAATGATGACATCTATTGCCCTGTTAAAAGAAAGTTGTCAAATGCTAGTTAACATAATTCTGAAAAAGATGTTTCTGAATGGCATCATGTGCATTCCAATATAAGAACAGACCTGAATCTAGGATTTGTTGAGTTCCTCAAACAAGCCAGGCACTAAAGTGGTGAGTAGTTACTGGTGCTCTGCATTCACTTATTATTACCTTCAGAAGGATAATCATTCTGATTTTTCTTCTTTCTCCCCGACTCTTAACTCTCATCCTTCGGGCAACATTGACTCCACCCCTGATCCCAGTTTCTGACATACGCCCAGCCAATAAGAACAAGCAATTTCCCCAGCCATAGTGACTGGTTGGAGGAGGGACATGTGACTCAGCCGAAGTCAATCAGAGTGAATCAGGAGTAATTCCTGCTAATCCCAAAGCCCTCACTTTTCAGTTGAGTTTAAACTTGAACAGTTCTGGGGTTGGAAACCATCTTGCCCTCACATGAAACTAAGAATGAAACCAATATAAAAAAGAGAGCAAAATGGAACCGAAATTGGGGAAACAAAAACAAAACAAACAATATAGATCACTCCACTGGGCTGTTAATTCAGCCTGGGGTTTATCCTGTGACTTTTCAGTTACAAAAGCTTTGCTTAAATCAATTTAAGTTGGATTTGCAGGGTCACTGACAACTGAAAAAGACCCAACTATACAGGCATTTTATGTACTCCTCTTATTTGATGTCCCTAACACTCATTTAAAAAGGCATTATTATCCTAACTTCAAAATACGAAAAACAAGGCTTCAAAAACTTACTTGTCCAAGGCCACATAGAGAGTGTCAACTGTAATTTTAGAGGATGAGAATCATTCTTAATACCTGTGACAATTTAAAATCGTGCACAGCTTGCTGTCATACCTATTAAAAAGAATGATCTGTTGAGGATCTGAGAATGGAAAACTTGCCTTTTACGTTTTTTCAACATGATGTGTGTTTGGAGTGGGGTGTACATGAATGCATGTGTTTTATTCAATATCAAGAGATTATCTGCATAACAGTTAAGAGCTTGGATTCTGGAGTTAAACTCCCAGGTTCAAATTTCAGCTCTTCTATTAAGTGCATGATCTTGGACAAATTAATCTCTCTGTGCCTCAGTTTACTCATTTGAAAGTTGGAATGAAGATAATGAAAGCAGTGCCTTGTGGAATTGTTGGATTACATGAGTTAACACATGAGAAGTGCTTAGAAGGTGTCAAAAAGAAGGAAAATTTCCCCACCATCCTGGATTCTTTTGGCTGATGCAATTATTAAAATCACACAAGAGAAATTAATGAGAAAAAATTAATTCATATATACAGAAGTCTCAAATAAGTGGAATTTCCAAAGTTACCAAAGAAGGCTGTTTATATATCATTTTTAGACAAAGAGACAATTTTATGTGAATATTTAAGCAAACAAAAGGATGTGTGCCTGGTGCAGCAAACTAGTGAAGAAGCAGCTAAGTTTGTCTATACAGCTTTCTTAGCCTTGAATTTCCTAACTCTGGTGATAAAGATACTTTCTATCTTCCTGATATAAGGAAGATACCTTCATATGGGAGATTTATTTCCTGCTTTCAGAAGGAAATAAGAGGGTGCCAGAATGACTTTTTATTTTTATTGGGATATAGTTGATTTACGGTGTTGTGTTAGTTTCAGATGTACAGCAAAGTGAATCAGTTACACATGTATCTACTCTGTTTTAGATTGTTTTCCCATATAGGTCATTACAGAGTATTAAGGTTCCCTGTGCTATACAGTAAGTCTTTATGAGTTATCTATTTTATTTATAGCAATGTCTATGTGTCAATCCCAGTCTTCCAATTTATCCTTCCCCTGCTCTTACCCTTCAGTAACCATAGATATATTTTCAGATCTATTCTCAGAATGTCTTCTTTTAAGTATAATTTGCATTCCACTGGCCGTTTCTCAAGTAGTTTTAATTCAAAATAATCAATATGCCACTGGCTAGGCAAGGAACCGGAGGAGGCAATGGCAACCCACTCCAGTGTTCCTGCCTGGAGAATCCCAGGGATGGGGGAGCCTCGTGGGCTGCCGTCTATGGGGTTGTACAAAGCTGGACACGACTGAAGCGACTTAGCAGTAGCAGCAGGCAAGGAACATGGGAAGAAGTGTCCAATCAGGGTGAGTATTCCCACCCTTGTCCAGATAGAATTTCTCTGGTCTGGTCTGCTAGTCCGTAAATGATTGAATCATGGAGTAGGCATTGCTTTTCTCCAACTCACACTGTGTAAGGCCATTGGGAGTCATTTTGGTAGGGAATGGATCAACTCCAATTAGGTTTAGCTGCAAGTAGTATAAAAGCCACGTTAGCAATCATTTAAATTAGGTAAAGGGACATTTTTCTTGTCTAAACCAAAGCAGTCCAGGACCAATATTGCCATCCATGGAATCAAGGATCCAGCTCACTCTCTATATTCCACCATGGTCCACTTCATGGTTCAAGGTGTTTACTAATTTCCAATGATTATTTAAATTTCAGTCACCAGAGAGGAAATAAGCTGGAAAAAGGGACAAAGATTTCATGTTAGGATTTTTACAAAACAGTGTCCTGGAGACTGCCCATATCCCCTACCTAATTCTTTAGTAACATGGAGTTACCAGATACTGCAGTGAATAGATTGGAGAAGGCAATGGCACCCCATTCCAATACTCTTGCCTGGAAAATCCCATGGATGGAGAAGCCTGGTGGGCTGCAGTCCATGGGGTCACTAAGAGTCAGACATGACTGAGCGACTTCACTTTCACTTTTCACTTTCATGCATTGGAGAAGGAAATGGCAACCCACTCCAGTGTTCTTGCCTGGAGAATCCCAGGGACGGGGGAGCCTGGTGGGCTGCCATCTGTGGGGTCGCACAGAGTCAGAAACGACTGAAGCGACTTAGCAGCAGCAGCAGCAGTGAATAGATATCAGATCCAGTGGATCCTACACACAAATGCACACATAATTATAGTCTAGATCCTGGTCCCCAGAGAAGGCAAAACAGGTAAGCATCATCTCTTACTGAGAGTGCCACCTTGGCCAGACTCCCTTTCTGCAATGCCAGCAACACATCTCACACTCAGACCACCAGCTTCTCTAGAGTCTGTGATAGGGTCAGTATTTTCCATATTTCCCTCTCTCTGTCTCTTTAACTCTCTCTTTTGTCTCTCTCTGTATCTCTCTCTCTTTTCACTGGAAAATAGAATTGCGTCCATCTTAAAATTGATTTTGGACCATTGAAAAACTTAATATGAGTATTCTTTTTTGAGAGTATTATCCAAGAGGAGAGTGAAAAAGTTGGCTTAAAGCTCAACATTCAGAAAACGAAGATCATGGCATCTGGTCCCATCACTTCATGGGAAATAGATGGGGAAACAGTGGAAACAGTGTCAGACTTTAT
>NW_011494713.1:1822403-1826138 GCF_000754665.1 Bison bison bison
ACTGTGATGCTGGGAGGGATTGAGGGCAGGAGGAGAAGGGGATGACAGAGGATGAAATGGTTGGATGGCATCACCGAATCGATGGACGTGAGTCTGAGTGAACTCCGGGAGTTGGTGATGGACAGGGAGGCCTGGCGTGCTGCGATTCATGGGGTCGAAAACAGCTGGACATGACTGAGTGACTGAACTGAACTGAAAATTTATATTAATATTTTAAACATTGCTGCTGCTAAGTTGCTTCAGTTGTGTCCGACTCTGTGCAACCCCATAGATGGCAGCCCACCAGGCTCCCCTATCTCTGGGATTCTCCAGGCAAGAATACTGGAGTAGGTTGCCATTTCCTTCTCCATTGCATGAAAGTGAAAAGTGAAAGTGAAGTCGCTCAGTCATGTCCAACTCTTAGTGACCCTGTGACTATAGCCTACCAGGCTCCTCTGTCCATAGGATTTTCCAGGCAAGAGTACTGGAGTGGGTTGCCTTTGCCTTCTCCAGAAACATTGCTATCACTGCATTATTAAAATAGAACCCTATCATCAAAAAACCAGAAGAATCCAAGATATTTAGACCACGAATCTTTGACACTGACCTAAACTTTCAGACAGACTTGCCACAGGCAACTTAACAGCTTTGGTTTCCCTTCTTCCTGAATCTGCCAACCTGGAAGGGGATGAGGAGCCTAGCACTTTTTATCCCTATATATCACTGTTGAGTAAAAAATAAGGGTCCCACCTATGTGGTTGGGCCCGATGGACACTCCAACTTGGAGTGGCTCTAGAGCAGATGGCTACTGTTTACAGTGGGCACAATGACCAGGAGAACAAGCTTTCTAGCCAGACAGCCTGGATTCTGAGCTCAGCTCTAATGTTTACTGGGTGTGTGATATGGAATGAATCGCTATCTGCATTGAGTATATGTTTCATATCCCCCTCTCACAGATAGTTTCTGAGATGAAGTTATTCCACTGGTATAAAATGCTTAGTATTATGTGCCCAGTGGATTATAATGCCTTTAGTAAATGTTAACTATTATCATTAGTTTGCACATTAGTTGCCTCTGTATAAAAAGGGGAGGTAGACAATACTCTTTCCTTGTAAGGATAGTGAAAAGAATTCATTAATCAAATATTTATTGATAAAATACTATAGTTTGTCTCAGTTAAGCACTTTTACCTGTGGTGGTAAAATGTGAGAGAAGAATGGAAAAAGGAGGAAGGGAAAGAGGAAGAAAGAGAGGAAAGGAGGCAGGTTGCAGGCAGAATGTGTAAGAGAAAGCCTCTGAGTGTGTACTTGGGGATCAAAATCATCACTGGGAAAAAGAAGACTATTGCTCCCTGAATTTGGGGCATTTCCAATCCCTTGCATAGGCTCTCATCTGAAACTATCTAAAGGACATGTGCACACCCAGGCAGGAGCAAGTATTACTCTACACAGACTAGTTAATAGCCATCCAGGAAGGATGTTTTAACCATTCACCACAGAACCAGAATTCTGTATGAGGCCTTTCTTGCATGGGAGCATACATCATCACCAACACCATCACCATAGCATTATTACCATCACCTTCACCACCACCACCATTAATACCATCATCATCAAGGCTTCCTGACTTATTACCACAACACAAACATTCCCTGTCCAGCTCTGTGTGCCAGGCACTGTGTCAGCACCGAAGATAAAAAGATGAAAGATCTGGTTTCTGGTCCCAGAAGCCTGTAGTATAGAAGGCAAAGCTGTCTGGAACTGACAACAATGAGGCATGATGACAACCATGTGGGGAAAATGAACTAAACTCCATGGGAAAGTGTGATTAATGGTCTGTTTTCTGCCTAAAATGGGACGTTTTACCATCAAATATTATTCAAGAGACAAGGAAATTCATCAAACAAAACAGCATTGATAGCACGAAACGAACACAGCTACAAAGGAACTTACTTTCTTAAAAGTCTTTTTTTGTGAGAGAATTTATTTTTTTTAATTTTATTGGGATGTAATTGATTTACAATGCTGTGTTAGTTTCTGGTGTACAGCAAACTGAATTTGTTACACATACACATATATCCACTCTTTAACATTCTTTTCCCATGTAGCCCACTACGGAGTATTGAGTATAGTTCCCTGTGCTTTAAGTTGGAAGATTGAGATTGGCGTATAAAATTGGGATTGGCACACCACTGTATATAAAATATAGATAACTAATAAGTTCCTTAAAAGTCTTATAAAACTTCAGAGAAATGGCAGACTGAGGCCCTTTTCCTTGATCTGGCTCCAAACCTATGGCAGATAAAATATAGCCATTAAAAATCCTATTCTAATTTCAAATCAGGGACCAGGAAATAAAAGGAAACATCAAAAGCTACAGAGTTAGATCCTACAGTTGATGCCATGGATGCCCAAGGAAGAGAACTGTGGGTCGCAGGAAAGATCCAGGAATTCCAAAAGGATACGATTTATGACCTAGAGACCTGGAAGGGCTATTTGGTTTAAGAAGAAGAGCCTGGGGGTGGCGAGGGTGGGGAAACACTACAATTGGGTTTACTTAGTGGCAGGGAAGTGTTATCTTGCCCATGGCTTTGGATGCATGAGTGCATGCATACACGCATGCATGTGTGTTCAGTTGTGTCCAACTCTTTGTGACCCTATGGACTGTAGCCCACCAGGCTCCTCTGTCCATGGGGTTTCCTAGGCAAGTATACTGAAGTGGGTTGCCATTTCTTCCTCCAGGGAATCTTCCTGACCCAGGGATCAAAACCACATCTCCTGTGACTCCTGCATTGGCAGGCAGATTCTTTACCACTGTGCCACCTGGGAAGCCTGGCTTTGGATGGATGGAACTAAAAACTACATGCCTGTAGTTAGGAATCCCAGTTAGACTCTTTCTTGCACGGGCACCTTAGTGGTGCCATGATACCAACTGCAGAGAAATGCTTCTAAGCAAGTAAAACCCTTTGGACACCTGGTAGAACCAAACAGAAATCACTCTGTAGGGATGCCTCCATGTTCTGGAAATCAGAGATCCTGGTAGGAGAGAAAACAGCCCCCACTGAAGACACGTTCATAATCAAAAATGAAAAGCTTGTACTGGGAAACTATCCCCCATGAGAGAGACTCCATACATGCAACAAAGAATACAGTAAAATATCTGAAAGAGACTTTAAAAACCAGCAAAATAGTACAAACCAAACTGTACACCCTAACTTGACACAACTGAATAAGCAAATATATTTAATCTTACCCACTTTAGAAAGGTCTTCACCCAAAGACCACATCCCCTCTTGTGTTTGAATTTCAACTGCTAGTAAATCATTCTTTCATATGAAATATTTTCTTCTTTCAGCCTTCCTTTTAAAAGATGCAAATTCTCCTGAGAAAATTAATATGTTAACCTTTCTCAAATTTCAGTGTTTATTGGAATAATCTGTGAAGCCCTTTCAAAATGAGTCCTACTCCACTGAAATGCTGAATGAATTTAAGTGAATTTAACATGGGGCCAGGTATCTGGATATTTAACTAGTGCCCCAAGTGATTTCCAGAGTAAAATAAGGATGGGTTTAAACTGCTGACCAAGTGATCTGCTATAGAAACTGGTTAGGGGCTGAGAATCAGTTGAAAACTTTTATTAACAACTCTATAATTTGAATGAGAATCTCCTCATTTGTATGAGTTATAGTCTGTAGATATTTTTATGCGTACACACATTTTAAGTCATATAGACTTTCTATCTATAACTCATACAAAT
>NW_011494713.1:1826238-1826703 GCF_000754665.1 Bison bison bison
ATTCTCATTCAAATTATAGAGTTGTTAATAAAAGTTTTCAACTGATTCTCAGCCCCTAACCAGTTTCTACAGCAGATCACTTGGTCAGCAGTTTAAACCCATCCTTATTTTACTCTGGAAATCACTTGGGGCACTAGTTAAATATCCAGATACCTGGCCCCATGTTAAATTCACTTAAATTCATTCAGCATTTCAGTGGAGTAGGACTCATTGGTAATAGAAGTGGAGAGGAAAAATAACGGCAGGGAGATCTGCTAAATCCAAAGCTAAGAATTAAGGAATAACAAGGCGAAATTGTTATCTCTGCTATGTCTGCCTCAAATACAGCTTGGGGTGTCAGAGACATGTACTACTTGCCAGATATCTCTAAGCTCTTCCACATTTCCACACCTCCCTGCAGGGGCTGTGGCTGTGTGGCTAGTTCAGTGAGCAGAAGCAGCTATGTCATTTTTAGAACAAACTCTT
>NW_011494713.1:1826803-1835946 GCF_000754665.1 Bison bison bison
TTGCCATTTCCTTCTCCAATGCATGAAAGTGAAAAGTGAAAGTGAAGTCGCTCAGTCATGTCTGACTCTTTGCGACCCCATGGACTGCAGCCCTCCAGGCTCCTCTGTCCCCATGGACTGCAGCCCTCCAGGCTCCTCTGTCCATGGGATTTTCCAGGCAAGAGTACTGGAGTGGGGTGCCATTGTTTGCTCAAATTTAGGAGAGGATATGTTTGTTATCACAGCAAAGTCTAACCTAATACACTTGTCTATGAGAAAAGGAAATGAGTAAAATTTTGTTTAAAAAAAAAAAGCCTCCCACGCCCAACCTAATGGTTGTAGTGAGGTTGCACCCTCTTTTTCTATTTACTTTCTATCACGCTCCCAACATCCTTAACCTGCTAGAAATGAACAAAGATCCCGATAAACTCCAAGATACCGCTTGTTCATTTTCTTTTCCTACTATCTTATCCTTTAAGCAGAGTTCCACGAAGCCATGCTGTGTGTGTGGGTGTGAAGGTGTTGTTTTTAGGAAACAAAAGATCCTGATATTTCTAGTCTGTACCTGATAAGAGTGATAACTGGCAATGCTCACATTTTACTGACCTCTTTAGAGCTAGTTTCCTTTCCGTGTAAAGAGACTAGCAGAACCAAGCAGATGTTCTGGCCACTCTGCAGCTGCTTGATTTACAATGTGACACCACATTTATGAAATCAGCTGGGGGACCCCATGGCATCCTAAGGTTTCAGGAAGGGAAATTCATGAGTGTGAGTCAATCCAGGTTCCATGCTGTCAAGTGCTCTGCAATGGGGAGCTGATGTGAGTTTCCCAAAGGGCGGCCACGGGTGCTGGGGGAGGACAGGGGTGGACATAAAGCACTGTGCTTCCTTCCTTGACAGGACCGGTGGGAGAGACAGCAGGAAGAGGAAGCATGGAGAGGGATCCCAAGAAGCAAAGAAAGAAACCTCATTTTTCAAACTGATACCTTCCCCTAAGTTTTCTTCCCAACTCCCACTCCAGCTTGAGGAGGACTCAGGAACAATCTCCAGGCAGTGAGGGAACACCTGCCCGGGGCACGTCCAGACGTTTGCACCATTCCTTTCACACACATCCCACTCTTGTGTTCACAATAAAAAATGGGGTCTCTGTGGGCTGCAAAGAGGTCTGGTTTGGAGATTAGTGAGCCAAAGAGAATCAAATAAAGTTTGACAACATCAGGGTTGAGAAAGCTATCCTGAGGCAACATACTTAGTAATTTGCAATGATGTTTCAGTGCAGCAGCTTGCAAAGACACAGTCTCACAGTCTATTGTTTACTGCTTCTAAGTGAACTGCATGCTAATTGTATTTAAAAAAATGTGTTCAAACTTCTCTCATGCTTTATATAAAATTACAAAACCATGTGTCATGAAGTTTTCCAGCCACTCTTGTGATAAAAATAAAAACAAACTCAGTAGTCCGCTGGCATTGGAACATTTGTTCAATTAATGAGTGAATGAAGGGCCAAGAGGAGAAGGTAGCTGGGGAAATAGGAAGAAATGCAGTGTTGACATTTTGGGTTTAGGATGCTAATTGAAACATGTCTACTAGATTGACAGATTTGACTACTTAAAAATTTTAAATTCTGTATGACAAAGGATATCACAAATAAAAGTGTAAAACAAGCAACACATTGAAGGAAAGTATTGCAACATACTAAATGAAAGATTAGTATCCAAAATATATGTATTTCCTAAAAAATCTACAAGAGGCCCATATCTCGATAGTTAAATGAGCAAAGGCTATGAACAGGCAGTTTGCAGAAGAATTTCAAATGTCAATAAACAGATGGTGAAATGTCAATGAAAAGATAGTAAAATGTATTAACAATAAAGAAATGCAATGAACAGCCAGATTTCAATGTTTTTGCCAATCAGTTTGGCAAAAAAATTGAAAACATTGACTATTTCAAGTATTGAAGATGATATCAAAAAACAAGCATTCTCATTCAACATGGAAGAAGTATACATTGTAAAGTCTTTTGCTTGGGGAAAGGAAGCAATCCGGCAAGAGTTATCACAATTTTAAACGTGTCTACATTTTTAGCAATTTCATTGCCATCAACCAGTCTTACAGAGACACATGTGCCCATACAGCATGAACTAAGATGTTCTTGGCTGCTTCATATTTAATATTGAAAAATGGGGAAAATCCAAACATCCATCAGTGGTAGAGTGATCTTGTATATTATGATACACCCATTTAAAGAAATTTTATACTGTTGTTCAAAAAAGAAGGTAGTATACTTTTATACTGAAAGATCTCCAAATCAAAAAGCAAGTCAACTGGTAAAGGATACAATATGTGAGTCCATTAAATTACATGGCAAGAGGACTGGAAAGATATCCACTACACTATACATGTTTGTTTCCTTTGGGATGGGTGATCATTACAGAAAAGGCAGAGGGGTTACTCCTACATTTTACCTCAACTGCTTCAATATAGTCTTTACTACAAGGAATTTTAGGAGACAGGAAATTTATGGAGCATAAAGCAAGAGAATCCTTTTGATTTTGTTGCCTAGAAAGGCAGAATAGTACAGTGGTTAAAGATTATGGGCTCTAGAATCTTACTGCTCAGTTTCAAATTCTGTCCACTCTGCTCTACTTAATACTATGTGAATTTTGAGCAAAGTTCTTAATTCCTTGGACTGCTGCATCCTCGTCTTCAAAGTGGGATTTATAGATTTCACATACAAGTGATACCATTCAATATTTGTCCTGCTCTGTATGACATTTCACAAATACTGTAAGATATCACTTCTATTTGAAATCTGAAAAGCCAAGCTCATAAAAACATTGCAGAATGGTGGTTACCAGAGGCTAGGCCTGGGGGAATTGAGGAGATGTTATTTAAGGGCACAAACTTCCAATCAGTAGATGAATAAGTCCTAGAGAACTAATGCACAGCATAGTGAATACAGTCAACAATACTGTAGTACAAAGTTCATAGTTACTAAGAGACTATATCTTAATCTTTTCCCACCACAGAAAAAGAAATGATAATTGTGTGATGTATAGCTAAGTTATAATGGAAATTGCAATATATAAATATATCAAATCAACACAGTATATATATATACCTTTAATTAAACAATTTGTTGTTGTTATTTTAGTCACTAAGTCACGTTCAGCTCTTTTGTGATCCCCATTGACTGTCGGAGAAGGCAATGGCAACCCACTCCAGTACTCTGCCTGGAAAATCCCATGGACGGAGGAGCCTTGTAGGCTGCAGTCCATGGGGTCACACAGAGTCGGACACGACTGAAGCGACTTAGCAGCAGCAGCAACATTGACTGTAGCCCACCAGGCTCCTCTGTTCATGAGATTTCTGGCAAGAATACTGGAGTGGGTTGCCATTTCCTTCTCCAAGGGATCTTCCCAACCCAGGGATCAATCAAACCCACACATCCTGCACTGCAGGTGGATTCTTTACCACTGAGCCACCTGGGGAGCCATATTGGGTCAATTACATCTTAATTAAGGCAAATTTTAAAAATAAATAAGCAAGGTGAAATTGATAGTGCTTCATATGTATTAATGTTATTATTAATATTGCTTCTAGTGACAGCAGGTTAGGTTATATTTCATTTTCTCAGTGTCTCATCACAATAATCAGTTTGGCAATAAATAACATCTACATAGTAAAACATAAATTTTGATTAATTTTAATATTAAGAATGAACATGTGGGGACAATGCATAGACTAATGAATCATATTTGTGAAACAGAAAACAAATGTTATTAAAATTGACACTATGAAAGTAATAGCTATTAAAGCTGTATAAATAACTAAAAAATTATTTAAAAGGAAAGAATGGCTTATTTTAAAAACTGGAAAGAGAGGAATTACATTGTTAACTTAGGTTGATTTAGTTAAAATATTTCAAAATAAAGAATACTATATCCTATCTAAAGTTGGTAAGTAAAGAAACAGAGATATATGAACTTTGTTCCAAGTACAGAACTGGGCATCAGAAACACTAAAAAAATAAAAGTTAAAGAATTTTCTTCAAGGAGAAGCATTGGGGAGCCTCTCATTTTGAAATTGGTACAATTGAATTTTATAATATACAATTTGAATGTGAATTTTATAATATAATGCATTGTTTTCAAGATATTAAAACAATAGAAGGCTTTTACCATATGAAGGCATGATATGTGTGGGTTATGTGTTGACTGTATACAAATTCATTAGATGGAGAGTTATACCCGAAAATCTGATGGCAGTTGTTGTCAATAGGGAAGGAAAGAGATGGCTGAGGGATAGGAGTAAGATAAGTACTTTTCACTGAATTATTTTTCTATCTTTTAAATTTTATGCCACGTGCATGTATCACTTGCCCCCAAAACAATAATTTTGTAAAACCTTGCTTTTCTTCACTTCATGGTCCTGTCCAAAGGGAAGAGTCCTAACCTTCCAAATAAAAGTGCTACCAAGACTTGTACCACTCTCCCAACTTCCTGTGCCCACAGTCACTGTTTCTCCTCTGTCAGCCCTGCCTGCACCTACACTCATGGACACCTCCAGAATCCCAGGAAGAACAGGTGTACCACACTCTGGAGGGCTGTGAATTCAGACTTAGAGACTAACTTTGCAAAATGTTACAAAACAATAAAGATAACCCACCTCCTTCTATGTTGCAACAACTGTGGATAGAGAACAATGCAAAGCAATATATGTGACTGGTAACAAGGTGAGAAAACAGGATTTGTGGGCTGGGGGCTGAACCATGGCTGGGGCCAGAGTTGTCTGGATAACTGTCCAGCTTTGTTGAACCTGTGTCTGTAGACAGGAAGACTGTGGTCACATGCAATCTAGCATGACTAATGACAACCATAATTCCAAAGTAATGAGAAGCATAAATAGTGATAGGGTCTACATGGGGGCTCATTGTTAAAATGTCTCATTATGCTGACCTTGCAAACAAAAGATAAAATCACAGTGACCCTTGACTGACCAAATTGCCCAAATGACATTCTGTTTTCTCACTGGCTCCTACCTTCTCAAAGTTACAAGACCACCAGATTCCAGACCTCTGGCTACATGACCACAGGACTCAACTACTGGCTAAAAATTAACCATCCCTTCAGAGAATTTTCATTGGCAAGATATAAGAAAGACTCCACCAGAAAAGGAGGACACTGGTTCTCCTTAAGGGCCAGTCACCTTCTCTTTCCCTCTAATAAATTTACCTTTTGCCTGACTGCCTGGTTCACTCTTTTTCTCTGCACTCGCCCTACAAATAGTATTTCAAGATAACTGTAACAAATGTAATAATATATGAATGTATCATCACTTTATTTTTTTGCTGGAAAAGTCCCAGCATCTTAGTTAGTGCTAATATTAATGGGGTTTGTTGCCTATATTCATAACTGAAAAAAATGCTGAATTTCAGTTAGAAGTTAGTAAAAATAAATATGTAATTGGTCTCATCATTCAAGGTCATGGACACCCTGAATTTCATCTGTGGACCTGAAATTAAGACCCTGATCTAGACCCACGTGTACTCAGAATTATGAATCCTGTCTAAGATGGACTGGTTGGTCTATAGTGAGTCTTGAAGATTTAGACACATTTTGACAGCAAACAGAAGCCACATGTCAGACTAGAGGGAATTCTGTATTGACTCAAAGTCAAATACATTAAAATTCAAAAGAAGAAACCTAAACTTTTAAGTGGATTACCTGGGGTACGTGACATTTATCATAGTTTGAGGAAATTAGAATTGTCCTTGTTCACTTTATCTCCCCACGCTGGTAAGAGATGATTAGAGAAATCACAAATTAGAGATATTTTGCACTTTTGATGAAATTTTACTCCTTTAGTTGAATGGCCTGTTTAATGTTATGTGCACAGGGATGTCAAATAATGTGCCAGCCTGTATACATTTTTAAAACCTGGCCTTAAGTGTTTTGACATTCTTTCCATTAAGAACCCTATCAGGTGGGGTTCTATGTCTCTTCCCTTTGAGTCAGGGTTGACTTGTGTCTGTCTTGATCAATAATGTGCTATTGAAGTATAGTATAGTATAGAATCTTTGAAGGCTAAATCCTAAAAGGTTATGGAGCTTCTACCTTGCTTGTTAAAATACTCACTCTTGGAATCATGCACCACCACATAAGAAGTCTGAGTATCCTGAGGTTGCCATGCTATGAGGAAACTTCAAGCACATTATGAGGCACTGTGTATCACCCCCGTCAACAGTCTCAAGTAGCTCAGTCTTCACCTATGTGGATGAAAGAACTGTCAGGTATCTCCATCTTCCAGTCATTTGAGTAGATCCCCAGACATTCAAGACTTCCCAGTCAAGTCCCCAGTCACAGAGAAGCACAGCCAAGTCATTCATGTTCTACTTACCCAAACTCCAGACCCTCAGAATAAATCAATTGGGTATTTTTATGCCATGAGACTTTGAATTTGTCTGTTATACAATCAAAGATAACAAAACATATAGTCAAATACATAACCAAGAGGAAGCTGGTGGAAGAGCTTTAAGTGGTCAGTAAATAGATATAGTGACCAGACGCTGGTAAAAATTCAGCAGAACAACCCCAAACCAACCCTTTATATTCATTAAATTGTTGTTCTAAAGCAATGCATTAGCCACAGGCCAGGAATCAAGCAAACGATTGGCAGAAGCACTTACTACTGTGTGTTACTCCTGAGCCAAATCTATGAAAAAGCTGACCCTACTCCACTTTATTTTTCCCCACCCACCTCTTGCATGCATAGGATTCCAAGGCTTAGAATGCTGAGCCATGAGATAGATGGAGTCTGAGACCCTGAATATTGTGTGGAGGAAGGCTATCCACTCCCAGAGACAGCCACATTGGGTTGTTACATGCATAACCTGATATATTTCTATATATCATTGGGACACTGAAATGTCAGGGTTCATTTGTTACAGCAACTTGCATTTCCCTAAAACACAGTAATTGTAAATAGCAACTCACACTTGACCTCCATGTCAAGAGAATAATAAGCAATGGTAATGACTATGGAGAATCTAAAAACATCAGTTCCAACTCAACCCCAGCCAATTTCTGTCACGCAAAAATGTGAAATTGATTGCCAGATGTCCCTATATATTTGAGAGAAGCTAGAAGTCATATTTTTACATTAGTCTTCCGGTTAATAGTTTATTTCCGTTAAGAAAAATCTTTGTGAGGCCAAGCAAAATACACCTTCAAGCCCATTTCATAACACTGTACCTCCCTGAATTTTATAAAGGATTGGTGGGATCCCTTTCTAATGTTGGTATTTGATGAAAGAGCTAACACAACATTGTAAAAATTAGAAAAAAAGAAAATCACGTCATCAGACATTTATCCTATCTGTCACATCTTCATCAGAATTATGATCTCAAAACAGTTCATCTCTTCCTCAAAAAAGCCTTCCATTTCAACAGAATAAAGTTCTTTTTAGCCCAACAGTCAAGGCCCTCCACAATCTGGCTCTAGCCTAATCTCCTGCAATATCTTTTTCTAGCTAAATCTTTTCTAGCTGCACCTTTTTCATACTCTTTGCCATCCCATGTAACTTCTAAACTCTGCTTTGCTCATGCTGTTCCATAGAACAATTTCACCTCATTGTTAAAGGTTCACCTCTTGGACATCACAGGACAAAGAGTAAGAAAGTTGTGGGACTAAAAAAACCTCAGAGGCTATGTTCACAGATTCACACAGAATCAGGCACAATTGAAGCAACTTATAATGCAGGCTGGCACAGCTAAAATCAGGCAGGATAGGCCTGTAGTTTGAGTTCTCATACCCCACTGTGCACCTGCCAATTACTCCAAAAAGGATGAAACAAACACCTACATCTGTGACAAGAAGGTGCTCTTACTTTACTATCCAATAGGGAGAAGAAAACTCTGCCTCAGGACAGCCTAGACTGTAGCAGCCCAGCCAATGAGAAGTCTTTATACTTTGGTTGCCCAGCTTCTTCCAATGGACTCCTTGGTTATCACAGCCCCTCCCAACTCCTCCCTTTTCCCTATAGAAGCAAGAACCCCTTCCTAGTTCTCTGGATTTGCCTCTGATCCACCATAGTCTACACCTCTGGAGTTGCAACTCCTCTGCTATTCCCAAATAAAATCAATTTTGCTGGTCAAATACCTGTATATCATGTTACTAAATTGACAAAACAGATAGGTCTGCCCGCAGAATCTGTGACACTTGCTGAGTAGCCTTGGCCAAGTCACTTAAATCTCTGTAAGCAGCCCATCATAGAGGCTGAAAATGCCAGGTGCCCCCAGCCATCTTTTCAGACAGCTCAGAGGTCAGCAAATTCTTTCTGTAAAGGGCCAGATAGTAAGTATTTTCAGTAAATACTAACTATTCTCTCCAGAGTGGCCTCAGTCACTGGACAGTGGAAGCAACCTTAGTCAATGCATAATCAATTGAGCATGGCTGTATTCCAATAATACTTTATTTATGGACACTGAACTCTGAATTATTTCAATTTTCATGTAATTAAATATGATTTCTCTTTTGACTTTTTCCAACTATTTAAAAATGCAAAAAACATTCTTAGCTTGAGGGCTGAACCAAAACAGGTGGCTGGCTAGTTTCGACCTTTGGGCTAGAGCAGCGGCCTCTAAACTTTTTGTCACCAGTAACCAGTTTGAAAATTCTGAAGGAGGTGGGAATACCAGACCACCTGACCCGTCTCTTGAGAAACTTGTATGCAGGTCAGGAAGCAACAGTTAGAACTGGACATGGAACAACAGACTGATTCCAAATAGGAAAAGGAGTACATCAAGGCTGTATATTGTCACCCTGCTTATTTAACTTATATGCAGAGTACATTATGAGAAACACTGGGCTGGAAGAAGCACAACCAGGAATCAAGATTGCCGGGAGAAATATCAATAACCTCAGATATGTAGATGACACCACCCTTATGGCAGAAAGCGAAGAAGAACTAAAGAGCCTCTTGATGAAAATGAAAGAGGAAAGTTAAAAAATTGGCTTAAAACTTAACATTCAGAAGACTAAGATCATGGCATCAGGTCCCATCACTTCATGGCAAATAGATGGGGAAACAGTGACAGACTTTATTTTGGGGGCTCCAAAATCACTGCAGATGGTGATTGCAGCCATGAAATTAAAACAGAGACA
>NW_011494713.1:1836046-1841364 GCF_000754665.1 Bison bison bison
GATTTTTCCAGTAGTCATGTATGGATATGAGAGTTAGACTATAAAGAAAGCTGAGCGCAGAAGAATTGATGCTTTTGAACTGTGGTGTTGGAAAAGACTCTTGAGAGTCCCTCGGACTGCAAGGAGATCCAACCAGTTCATCCTAAAGGAGATCGGTCCTGGGTGTTCATTGGAAGGACTGATGTTGAAGCTGAAACTCCAGTACTTTGGCCACCTGATGTGAAGAGCTGACTCATTTGAAAAGACCCTGATGGTGAGAAAGATTGAGGGCAGGAGGAGAAGGGGACAACAGAGGATGAGATGGTTGGATGGCATCACCGACTCAATGGACATGAGTTTGGGTAAACTCTAGGAGTTGGTGATGGACAGGGAGGCCTGGCATGCTGCGGTTCATGGGGTCACAAAGAGTTGGGCACGACTGAGTGACTGAACTGAACTAAACTGAACCAGTTTGAAGACAAGAAGACAAGTTTTCCATGAACTGGGATTGAGGGGCTGGTTTGGGGATGGTTCTGGTGCATTGCATTTACTGTGCACTCTATTTCTATTATTATTCTATCAACTCCACTTCAGATCATCAGACATTAGATTCTGAAGGTTGGGGACCCCTGGGCTATAGTGTCAAGAGTTTGCCAACCCCTGAACTAATTCATGCTCATATCACCCAATCCTGGACAATGGGACCTCTGCAAAAACTTTCTGGGTTGTCCCCCTGGACAATGGTTCTCTCTGTTTAAAGAAACATTGGAGGAAATTCATCTCTTCTTGGCCCAGACATTGTCTTATCTCTACCTAATGGCCTCTTGGGTCATGAGAGGCAAGCCTGATGATGTTGCCAGGATGTTGAGAGGAATGACAAATAGAAAGATTCTGAATTTTTGTTGATATTACTTAGTTGCCAAAGCAACCCTGGAACTATTTGATGCCAGACTTTATTTCATGAGAAAACGAACTTTCCTCACTGTAAGATGTGTTTCGCAGTGATGAATCAAACAGAGGAGCGGTAAGGCAAGTCTGCCCAGGTTTGGGTTGTAGGGGAGAGTGTGTGTGTGGTCCACAGAGAATTCAAAAACTGTAATAAAGCCAACTAAAAGTTCATCTGCTTTTTATCATCTCTATGTACCAGCAATACTCAAACATGCCAGTGATAAAATCCTCACCCTTGTCAAGGCTCAATGCTCCCATGGCTCCCCTACCGTGGTACCCAACTAATATTTTACAACCTACAATGAGGAGTTTCCTAACTGGCATGCAGCCTGCAGCACTTAGCACAGTGTCTTGATTTTAAACCCTCTGCTGAAACGTTGAAGAACCCATTATCCACATGGATGCACATGAGGATGCATATGAACACATGTGGTAAAGTGAGTCATGTTATAATTGCATTCTCCTAGCTTAAGAAAATGAAGAGTATTCTCAGGTTTCTGTCACTTGGCATTTCTTAAACCCACAGTGGAATTATGAGACCTCCATCTTATTGTGGCCTCACATAGTTTTATAATAGCTTCTCAAGGCCTGGCTGTGTTTATTAGGACAGTCCTGGAAAAGGGTGCATCTGATTGAAGGAAAAAAGAGAAGCATCCAAACAAATTTTACTCAAGAAATGCACAATGTCCCCAAATAAAAAAGTTAACCCACACTCTGATGGCTCAGAAAGTAAAGAATCTGCCTGCAAGGCAGGGGACTTGGGTTTAATCCCTGGGTGGGGAAGATCCCCTGGAGAAGGGAGTGGCTCCCCACTACAGTATTCTTGCCTGGAGAATTCCATGGACAGAGGAACCTGGTGAGCTACAGTTCATGGAGTTACAAAGAGTTGGACACAACTGAGTGACCAACACTCTCACTTTCACTTTCAGAAAAAAATGTAGCCAAAGCACCCTGGATTCAGAATCATCAGAAGTGGAGGATGCATGGACGGCTGGAGAGGACCCAGCACTTACATAGCATGCCTCACTCCCGCTGACTCTGCTGAGCCACCCCCAACCATTTAATCAGGACAGACTATGATTTAGCATGTCCTACAGCCATTTTCTGTAGAAAATGTGTGCACATGACTGAAACATCAAACTTTTATTTTTAGCAAGGTTCTTTCTCAGGGGCATTTTTGCTGGGCTATAAAATCGCACATTTATGCATTCATGCATACACTTTCATACATATGCACATGTGCGTGCGTGTGTGCAAGTTGCTTCAGTCATGTCCGAATCTTTGTGACCCTGAGGACAGTAGCCCACCAGGCTCCTCCGTCCATGGGATTCTCCAGCCAAGAATACTGGAGTGGGTTGCCATACCCTCCTTGAGGGGATCTTCCTGACCCAGGGATCAAACCCATGTCTCTTATGTCTGTTTCATTGGAAGGCAGGTTCTTTACCACTAGTACCTCCTGGGAAGCACACATATGCACATAGAAACACACAAAAACACATATGTTGACAAATAAACAGGTGTGCACACAAATGCATGTATGTATGCATACATACAACACACATAAATTTACACACATAGGCAAAGAGACACTTGTACAAGCAGTGCACATATACATCCGTACATAGACATGAACACAAAGACACATGTATGCACTTGTGTCTCTTGTACACACACAAGACAAATATGTGCCCACATCCACAACCCTCAGCACCTGGACATTAGATTTCTTTGGTTTAATTTAACATAGCAGAGTTGACAAAGAATGGCTCAAAACTCACAAAACTGGTTTGAAACCCTGCCCTGACTCTTTCTAGCTAGATGATCTTAAACAAGTTATGTAGCTTCTCTGAACCTTAGTTCTCTAACATAAAATGAGAATAGCAAGAGTCCTTCTCTGATAGAACTGTTGTAGGCATGAAAAGATACGATGTTTATAAATGCTTAGCACAATCCTTGTCTCTTATGTACTGAATATATGTTGTTATTTTTATCATCATCATCATCATTCTCTCGGTCACATCTAGACAACCACATGTAATGATCAGGAGCCAGACTTGAGGCAGTACATGTGGTTCCCTGGTTCAAAGGTGACAAGAACCAAAGGATTTTATGTGACCCCAGCCACCAGAAGTAGGTAAGGGCACACTAGCCCACTGGAAGACACCTGCTGCCCCAAGCCCCTGCCCTGGCCTGGCCTGCCTCCTGCCAGTAGAGGGGTTTATCTGGTTGGGCCAGGTCCAGATGGCACGGCTCCTGTCCACAGGCCCATCTGGGTTGCACGTAGTATCTGTTAATGTGCATTTCCAGGAACCAGAGCAACTGAGTCTCACTTTGGAAAGTGGAAATCTCTTGACTTGAAGGTTGGATTAATGCTGTGCTCAACATCCTCAGGGGTCCATCAGCATAGCCAGGCAGGAGGAGATGTAGGCACTTCTCCTCCTGTGCCCTGACATTCAGGGCAAAGTTGTGGATGCCAACAGAAAAGCATGTCCCAAACACAAGTAAGGTCCATCAGGAAGAGGAATCAAGGACAGGAGAGACAAAATCGTGAAAGTTCAGATGAGGAGTGATGATGGAAAGGAGAACAAGGATGATGTCTTAAAGGAGGCCTGGGACCTAACCAGAATCATTTACTATCAAGTGAATTTGTCTCTCTCTCCCTCTCTCAGTCTCTCTCCAAGAGTACATTCAAAAACCTGCTGTGTTTTCCTATTACTTCATGAACTAAAATTAAAAATAGGTCAAAGAATCGTTTATTATTCACTGAGCCAAAACATCTGCACCTTCAGTTGAGATCTACAATAAACAATCTGCTTCTATCTTGTCTTACAGGAGAGCTGTTGCCCGTAAGTGCAGACAGATGCACACCGAAATAATAAATAAATAAAATAAACAAAATGAAATGCAGTCAGACAAACTCCAGAACAAATTTGTTCCATCTGGCCCCTTGAAGGGCAATAAGGATTGTTGCCATTTTGAAATTGCCCAAGTGCTTTCTGTTTATCCAAGATCGCTGGCTTTCCTGAAATTTGTAACCATTTTGTGTTTTTAGCATTTTATGTTTTTAGCAACTGAACAACCACATGTTTTTTAGCAGATATGGATAAAACGTTAAAACCCCACTGAAGTATAATTGATATACAATATTAGATGTTATAGGTGTACAATATAGTGATTCACAATATTTAAAGGTTATACTCCATTTAGAGTTATTATCAAATATTGGCTATATTCTCCATGTTGTACAATATATCCTTGTAGCATGTTCTATGCCTAATAGTTTGTACTTCTTAATCCTCTACCCCTATACTGCCCCTCTCCTTCCCATCTCCCTACTTGTAACCACTACTTTGTTCTCTGTATCTGTGAATCTGCTTCTTTTTTGTTGTATTCACTAGTTTGTCGTGTTTTTTAGATCCCGCATATAAGTGATAACATACAGTATTTGTCTTTCTCTGTCTGATTTCTTTCACTTGGCATTATGCCTTTCATGTTCATCCAAATGGCAAAATTTTGTTCTTTTTTATGGCTGAGTAGTATCCCATTTTATATACGCATCACATCTTCGTTATGCACTCACCTATTGATGGACAGTTAGGTTGCTTCCAAATCTTGGTAATTGCAAATAATCACAGCAAAGTAGTATTAAATGGAGATATGGATGTAGTTTATTGATCCAGGGCATAGTTTCAAGTGGACCTTCCCAGGATAAGAGACAGGGAAGCTTGACTGAGGATAAGTTCATGAGAGATGCTGGGTTTTGTGCCCAGAGATAGTGAAAGTCTACAAGCAACAGCAATTTGGAGATTATCTTTACTGGTAGTTTTATAGTCTTAAAAAATAAGTGAACATGGAATCTGGGGGCCATCTATGAGACACATGGTTTATACTTATATAAATATAAAATATATTTTATATTTATATTTATATATTTATATTTATAGGTATCCACAGAGACCTTGGATAGTAGCTGCACCTTTAAGAACTAGAAATGCTTCCATTTACCTGTTAGCAGCGTTTTTTAAAAAGTGTTCTACATCTCAATGGAGTAAAACTTACATGACTAGTACAGCCAAGGCTGTGTTAGCCAGCTGGGGCAAAACTCAGTATAGAGAACCCCTTCAGAATATTCTGCTATTAAGACTTAGCTAGGACCTGATAGGAGAAGGCAATGGCAATCCACTCCAGTACTCTTGCCTGGAAAATCCCATGGACGGAAGAGCCTGGTAAGCTGCAGTCCATGGGGTCATTAAGAGTCAGACACGACTAAGTGACTTCACTTTCACTTTTCACTTTTATGCATTGGAGAAGGAAATGACAACCCACTCCAGTGTTCTTGCTTGGAGAATCCCAGGAACAGGGGAGCCTGGTGGGCTGTCGTCTATGGAGTC
>NW_011494713.1:1841541-1842030 GCF_000754665.1 Bison bison bison
GAAAAAGAAAAAAAAAAAACACGTTCTCTCCAATGAGATTCAGTAAGGCCATCAGCAAAAGCATAAAAGAAAATTCATGAAGCTACTGATGCTATAAATTTAAAAATTAAAGAGTTAGCTTTAAAAATTCGGTAATAGTATTGATACATTGTAACAAGAAGGACACTTTACCTCTATAGTCTTCCTCCCAAAACCCCTCAGTTCAGTTCAGTTCAGTCTCTCAGTCGTGTCTGACTCTTTGCGACCCCATGGACTGCAGCATGCCAGGCCTCTCTGTCCATCACCAGCTCCCGGGGTTTACTCATGTCCATTGAGTTGGTGATGCCGTCCAACAATCTCATCCTCTGTTGTCCCCTTCTCCTCTCACCTTCAATCTTTCCAAGCATCAGGGTCTTTTCCAATGAGTCAGTTCTTCACATCAGGTGGCCAAAGTGCTGGAGTTTCAGCTTTAGCATCATTTCTTCCAAAGAACACCCAGGACTGATTTCC
>NW_011494713.1:1843736-1844029 GCF_000754665.1 Bison bison bison
TCTCCTCTTTCACTTTCATCAAAAGGTTCTTTAGTTCTTCTTCACTTTCTGCCATAAGGGTGGTGTCATCTGCATATCTGAGGTTATTGGTATTTCTCCCAGAAATCTTGATTCTATCTTGTGCTTCATCCAAGCCAGCATTGCTCATGATGTACTTTGCATATAAGTTAAAAAAGCAAGGTGACAATATACAGCCTTAATGTACTCCTTTCCCATTTTGGAAACAGTCTGCTGTTCCACGTCCAGTTCTAACTGTTGCTTCCTGACCTGCATACAGATTTCTCAAGAGGCAG
>NW_011494713.1:1844129-1845294 GCF_000754665.1 Bison bison bison
TCAGTAAATCTTTAATCCAATTTTCTGTTGATGGGTGGGGCTGTGTTCCCTCCATTATTTACCTGAGGCCAAACTATGGTGGAGGTAATGAAGATAATAAGGACCTCCTTCAAAAGGTCAGTGCCCCAAACCCTGCAGCAGGCCACCACTGACTCATGCCTCCAATGGAGACTCCTGGACACTCACAGGCAAGTCTGGCTCAGTTTCTTGTGGGGTCACTGCTCCTTTCTCTCAGGTCCTGGTGTGCACAGGTTTTGTTTATGCCCTCCAGGAGTCTGTTTCCCAGTCCTGTGTAAGTTCTGGAGGCTCTATGGTGGGGTTAATGGTGCCCTCCTCCAAGAGGGCTTATGCCATACCCAGGTCTACTACACCCAGATCCCTTGCCCCTGCAGCAGTCCACTGCTGACCCGCACCTCCACTGGAGACACTCAAACACAGTTCTGTCTCAGTCTCTGTGGGGTCTCTAGGTCCTGGTGCACACAAGGTTTGTTTGAGTCCTCTGAGCATCTCTGACAGGTATGGGGTTTGATTCTAAACACGGTTTTGCCCCTCCTACCATCTTGCTAGAGCTTCTTCTTTGCTCTTGGACTTTTTATTTCCTTTGCAACTTTTTATCTCTGTATAAATGGAAAAGTATTATATTCTTAAAGGCCAGAGCCTTGAGAACGGGCTATCAAGTAGGTGACATTCTTTTACTAAGGTGCAAATCCAGCATGACTAAGCACAGGCAAGAGAGCACAAAGGTTAGAGCAAAAGGAATAGATTCAATATGGAGTCAGGTTTGTTCTTCTTTGTTATAGTAAGAAGTAAAGTTTAGTTTTAAAAAACTACCAAAATGCCCCTACATATTTGTGATTGTTTACAGATTACTCCTAATTGAATTAGTACTATTGAAGCATGCAGTATACATAGTTTAGCACTAGGAAATGGTATTTTAAAATGTGTTTCTATAGACAAATATCAGTTAACAAAAATCTGATATTTAGAATCTGGCCCTATTGCCACACCTGTGGCCATTCCAGCTGTCAAAAGTCCTAGCATAGTGTCCTGGGGAAAAATGAAGAACTCAAGCTTGGTGTCATACACGCCTTACTCATTCATTCTGATTTCATCCACGCATTCATTCCTTTACTCAGTTTCTTTCATAGAACATTCAAAAATATGT
>NW_011494713.1:1845394-1847832 GCF_000754665.1 Bison bison bison
TGAAGCCTGGCTTGGAGAATTTTGAGCATTACTTTACTAGTGTGTGAGATGAGTGCAATTGTGTAGTAGTTTGCACATTCTTTGGCATTGCCTTTCTTTGGGATTGGAATGAAAATTTACCTTTCCAAGTCCTGTGGCCACTGCTGAGTTTTCCAAATTTGCTGGCGTATTGAGGGTAACATTTTCACAGCATCATCTTTTAGGATTTGGAATAGCTCAACTGGAATTCCATCACATCCACTAGCCTTGTTCATAGTGATACTTCCTAAGGCCTACTTGACTTCGCATTCCAGGATGTCTGGCTCTAGGTGAGTGATCACACCATCATGATTATCTGGGTCATGAAGATCTTTCTTGTATAGTTTCTCTGTGTATTCTTGCCACCTCTTCTTAATATCTTCTGCTTCTTTAGGTCCATGCCATTTCTGTCCTTTATTGTGCCCATCTTTGCATGAAATATTCCCTTGTTATTACTAATTTTCTTGACGAGATCTCTAGTCTTTCCCATTCTGTTGTTTTTCTCTATTTCTTTGTAGTGATCACTGAGGAAGGCTTTCTTATTTCTCCTTGCTATTCTTTGGAAGTCTCCATTCAAATGGGTTTATCTTTCCTTTTCTCCTTTGCCTTTTGCTTCCCTTCTATTCACAGCTCTTTGTAAGGCCTTGTCAGACAACCATTTTGCCTTTTTTGCATTACTTTTTCTTGGAAATGGTCTTGATCCCTGTCTCCTGTACAATGTCACGAACCTCCATCAGGCACTCTGTCTGTGAGATCTAATCCCTTGAATCTATTTCTCACTTTCACTGCATAATCATAAGGGATTTGATTTAGGTCATACCTGAATGGTCTAGTGGTTTTCCCTACTTTCTTCAATGTAACTCTGAATCTGGCAATAAAGAGTTCATGATCTGAGCCACAGTCAGCTCCCGGTCTTGTTTTTGCTGATTGTATATGGCTTCTCTATCTTTGGCTGCAAATAATATAATCAATCTGATTTTGGTATTGACCATCTGGTGATTTCCACATGTAGAGTCTTCTCTTGTGTTGTTGAAAGAGGGTGTTTGCTATGACCAGTGAGTTCTCTTGGCAAAACTCTGTTACCCTTTGCCCTGCTTCATTTTATACTCCAAGGCCAAGTTTGCTTGTTACTCCAGGTATTTCTTGACTTCCTACTTTTGCATTCCAGTCCACTATAATGAAAAGGATATCTTCTTTGTGTGTTAGTTCTAGAAGGTCTTGTAGGTCTTCACAGAACTGTTCAACTTCAGCTTCTTCAGCATTACTGGTTGGGACATAGACTTGGATTACTGTGATATTGAATGGTTTGCCTTGGAAACAGAGATCATTCTGTCATTTTTGAGATTGCATCCAAGTACTGCATTTCAGACTCTTTTGTTAACTATGATGGCTACTCCATTTCTTCTAAGAGATTCTTGCCCACTGTATTAGATATAATGGCCTGAGTTTAAATTACCCATTCCAGTCCATTTTAGTTCACTGATTCCTGAAATATCGATTCTTGCCATCTCCTGTTTGACCACTTCCAATTTGCCTTGATTCATGGACCTAACATTCCAGGTTCTGATGCAATATTACTCTTTACAGCATCGGACTTTACTTCCATCACCAGTCACATCCACAACTGGGTGTTGGTTTTGCTCTGGCTCCATCTCTTCATTCTTTCTGGATTTATTTCTCCACTCTTCTCCAGTAGCATATTGGGCACCTACTGACCCGGGGAGTTCATCTTTCAGGGTCATACCTTTTTGCCTTTTCATACTGTTCATGGGGTTCTCAAGGCAAGAATACTGAAGTGGTTTGCCATTCCCTTCTGCAGTGGGCCATGTTTTGTCAGAACTCTCCACCATGACCCATCTGCCTTGGGTGGCCCTACACAGCATGGATCATAGTTTCACTGAGTTAGAAAAGGCTATGCTCCACGTGATCAGATTGGTTAGTTTTCTGTGATTGTGGTTTTCAATCTGTCTGCCCTGATGGAGAAGGATAAGAGGCTTATGGAAGCTTCCTTATGGTAGAGACTAACTGAGGGGGAACCTGGGTCTTGTTCTGATCTGCAGGACCACGTTCAGTAAATCTTTAATCCAATTTTCTGTTGATGGGTGGGGCTGTGTTCCCTCCATTATTTACCTGAGGCCAAACTATGGTGGAGGTAATGAAGATAATAAGGACCTCCTTCAAAAGGTCAGTGCCCCAAACCCTGCAGCAGGCCACCACTGACTCATGCCTCCAATGGAGACTCCTGGACACTCACAGGCAAGTCTGGCTCAGTTTCTTGTGGGGTCACTGCTCCTTTCTCTCAGGTCCTGGTGTGCACAGGTTTTGTTTATGCCCTCCAGGAGTCTGTTTCCCAGTCCTGTGTAAGTTCTGGAGGCTCTATGGTGGGGTTAATGGTGCCCTCCTCCAAGAGGGCTTATGCC
>NW_011494713.1:1848616-1850601 GCF_000754665.1 Bison bison bison
TCTCAGTGCATGTTGTGGGTGAGGGGCCTGGTGCCACTCTGAATTTGGAGACATTTCTTTTCTCTAATTAACAACTTGCTGATAGGTATATAACATACTGCTAAAGGCTAGCAGGGGGGCGCTCTTTCTGCCCCCTTCTGATGTCTATGTCAGAAGCTTCATTGATATCTTTTATACTTTAATAAAACTTTATTACAACAGCTCTGAGCTATCAAGCCTCGTCACTGGCCCCAGATTGAATTCTTCTCCTCCAGTGGCCGAGAATCCTGGCATCTTTCATGGTTCAGCAACAAACTTTCAATAGGACCATCTTTTGTTCTAGTGAAGTGACTCCAGGTAGGCTCCTGAATGAGGACTGATCACCAGAGACCAAGCATGATCAGAAGCTTGGAACTTTCAGTCACACTTAACTCCCATCCTCTTGGGAGGGGAGAAGAGCTGGAGGTTGAATTAATAGCCAATCATGCTTATGTGATGATGCCTCTATTTAAAAAATCTCTAAAGTACAGGTTTCAGAGAGCTTCCAGGTTGTCCTGAGCTTCCAGGTTGTCCTGAGCTTCCAGGACACGTGGAGGTGCTGGGAGGCATGCAGGCTCTATGCCTCTTCCCCACATTTTGCCCTATGTCCTTTTTCATCTGGATGTTCACCTATATCCTTTGAAACATCTTTTATGAGACCAATTTGAAGGTGGTGGTTCCCACAACCCTCCCTTCAGATACAATAATTTTATAGAGCTGCTCACAAAACTCGCACAACTCCCTCATCCTCTGGGGGGCACCAGGACATGTGACCTTCCATGATTAGTGAGAAGTGATGATACAGGATCCTGTGCACTGGTGGTCAGAAATACAACTGACAACCCAAGTACAAGTGGGGTCTGGAGTAGGGACAATCTTGTGGGGTCTGCACTAACCGTTAGCAGTTAGTGTCAGAACTGAGTTAAACTGTAGGCACCCAGTCAGCATCCACAGAGAACTGGAGAATTATCTGGTGTAGAAAAACCCACACATTTGCTTCAGGAGTATTCAAAGAGTAATAGAAAGTGTTCCTTTTTCTTTTTACTCCCCAAATTTAGTAGAAAATCTGCCAGTCCCTCCCATCCTGAGAAAGAATTCTGATATGGAAGGATGAAAAGAAGGAAGGAGGGGAAGAGTAAAAGGGAGGGAGGAAACAGAGAGGAAATAGAGAGGAAGAGCAGAATTTAGCCAATTTAGCATGTCCTTGTAACCACCACTCTTGAATTCTAACCTGTTTTGTCCACCATTTGATGGTCTACAACTAAGTGCTACAGAGTCTCACCTGGGCTTTCATATGCTTAATGCGTGCAACTAAAAATGCCATTTTTAGGGTAAGGAAACTGACACCCACTGGTTATCAAATAAAACACTCAACTCTCACATGTCTAAAAGGCCCCATTAGAGTCCTGTAGGACCCCATAGGCCTGGCTCATCTTTATAAAATTACTTCTCTCAGTAACCTGGTGGTCCAGTGGATAAGACTCTGCCTTCCAATATAGGAGACTTGGGTTCAATCCCTAGTCAGGGAACTAAGATTTCATGTTGCTCAACAACATACTGAGCATTGGCCCACTACTGAGCCCATGTGCTGCAACAAAAGATCCCGTGTGCCACAACTAAGACCTGATGCCACCAAATAAATACTAAAAACCCAAATCAATACACACTAAAAAGAAAAATTCTCTCCTAGTCCTAGCTTGGGATGCTTACTCCTTGGAAGGAAAGTTATGACCAACCTAGATAGCATATTCAAAAGCAGAGACATTACTTTGCCAACAAAGGTCCGTCTAGTCAAGGCTATGGTTTTTCCTGTGTCATGTATGAATGTGAGAGTTGGACTGTGAAGAAGGCTGAGCGCCGAAGAATTGATGCTTTTGAACTGTGGTGTTGGAGAAGACTCTTGAGAGTCTCTTGGGCTGCAAGGAGATCCAACCAGTCCATTCTGAAGGAGATCAACCCTGGGATTT
>NW_011494713.1:1850701-1854073 GCF_000754665.1 Bison bison bison
GCTTGGTGTCATACACGCCTTACTCATTCATTCTGATTTCATCCACGCATTCATTCCTTTACTCAGTTTCTTTCATAGAACATTCAAAAATATGTAAATGGCCACTGGCTTCCTCACACTCTGCTAGAGCCTGATGCCTGCATTAGCATAGCTAGTAATCAATTATAACAGAGTTGTTAAGACCATGTGCTTTGAGCCTGGGCTCAAATACTGGTTTTTGCCACTTGGTAGCTTTGTGACCTTGGGCAAACTATATGAATCTTTAAGGCAGTTTTCTCATTTTTTAAGTAGTAAAAGGGCTTCACTGAAGTTCAGTTTGTAAAGAATCAGCCTGCAATGCAGGAGACCCTGGTTCAATTCCTGGGTCAGAAAGATCTGCTGGAGAAGGGATAGGCTACCCACTCCAGTGTTCTTGGGCTTCCCTTGTGGCTCAGCTGGTAAAGAATCCACCTGCAAATGAGAGAGACCTGGGTTTAATCCCTGGGTTGGGAAGATCCGAAGGGAAAGGCTACCCACTCCAGTCTAGTATTCTGGCCTGGAGAATGGCCCTGTACAGTCCATGGGGGTCACAGAGTCAGACAAGACTGAGCAGCCTTCACAAGTAGTAATAATAACAGCAGGACTTTGTTTATATTATTTCTGTGAGTTAATGCATGTGCTGTGTTGAGCACACATTGTCAGCTATTAATATTTATCAACATTAAAAGCTCTGAGAGCTTGGATAGAAGAATGGGCAGAGTATGGCAGGAGCAAATCATTTTTCTGCCACATCCAGGTTTAATCTTACAATACAGGTAACCACACTAGGACTCAGTTTCTTTGAAAAATACAGAAAACATTTTCCTACATTAGGTTTTGAAGAGAATTAAATGAAATACCACCTTGGGGAGTTAAGGTGCCTGGCAGGTGACACACTCTCGACCACTGGGAGCTGTTCCTCCTGAAATACAACGGTGGGCATAGCAGTTACAGAACAAAATACAAAGGATTTGTCCTGGGCAAGGAAATGAGTCTGATACAAGAAGAAGATGGCTACAACAAGACACTACCTGAGGAGGCATTTTGGGTTCCTCACAAGATGGAGATAAAACGTTTGTTGAAGAGCACAAATCCAGCCAACTCAACCCAAATGCACTTTTCCAGTCTGCCTGAAATTACCCAAGTTATTATGCTGGCACTCATACCACTTCAACCCCTTCACTTACAGCCAAAGTCCAGCAGCATCCTGAAACAGTGGGCAAAACATTGAGCAGCTTACCCTGGCTTTTCTTCCCTGAAACAGATTGAACCTGGAGTTGTTTTACAGAAATAGAGCTGTGCATGTGCAAAATGGAAATCCATGTCTCTAGGATGACCTCAGAACAAAGAACCTTAAGTACATGAAACTTAAGTATATGGAACTTAATCTTAAGTATATGGATCTCTGAGAGCAAGAAATCTTGCCACCAGAGCCCTTTTTTGAGGTGAGAAGTCTTTTAGTAAGGAGAATCTGGATTCCAGAAGCACAGGTAGCTCCTACAATCTGATTCAAGACTAGCCAATCAGTTTCCAAATTTGAAATTCCCCTAAACTCTAAAATTTTGCCTTAAACCCTGAATCAGTGAGACAGATTTGAGATAGTTGCTTCCTCTCTCCTTGGCAGCTGACCTTGCAAATAAAGCACTTTCTTTTCTCAAAGTGCCATAGTGTTGGCTTCTATGAGTGTTGGGCAGTGAGCCATTACTAGGCGACAATCTGTCCCCAAATCACCTCTCCACCAAGTTTTCATCTCTGCACCAACACTGCAGTCTGTCTGCTCCCATTCCCCTGGCTCTCCTGCTTCCTCTGTGTGCCCACAATTGTCCTCCTTAACTTTTAGTCCCATCTACAATCCACTTTTATGTATTCAAATTCTACCTAGTCTGTTGGACTGGATTTAATCTCCACCTTTATAGGAAGTTTTCCCCCACCCTTACGGTTGAAATCAACTTTCTTTGCTCTCGACTTATAGACTGCTCTGTTTTCTCTGTGCTTCTCTTAAAGTACACACCACTTTCTCCTTCATCTTAGAGGTACATTTTAACCTTGCACTACCTTAGAAGCATCTTGAGGTCATGCTTTATTTCCAACCTCATCCCTTTGCCATCCAAAGGGCCAGGGCAGCATTTCCCACACAGGCATATCATAAGTGTTTGTTGACTGTTTTAGACTAGAAAGATCATCCATGACAGCCAACGTGCACATAAACTGCCAAATGTGATGTGATAACTCAATAAACTCCAAGTATCTACACTACAGGGAAAGCAGTAATAAAGATGAATTTCGTGGTAACCATTTGGTTCAGCTGTACAGCCTTCCTGGCAGCACAACCTTGGTAACAGAAGTGAGGCTGAGATGTGGGGAGTCACACAGCTGGAGGACTCATTCAGGAAGTCTCTCTTCTCTCTCTGAACTTTGTCCCAGAGCTTCTGGACTTGGCACATGTCACTGGCCCGGGTGGCCACTCAGGACATGAATCTATCAAGTGTTGGATGGACCCAAATATCAAGGGTGACTGTGACACATGTCTGTTGCCATACCTTGGACTACTTGGGGCAAAAAGAATCACTGAAATGATGTTTAGGCCTCAGTGTCCCTGTGACATAATAAGAAATGTGTGTGTGTGTGTGTGTGTGTGTGTGTATTTGGTTTCTGCCCCCAGTTCCAGAAACAGAGCTCCCAAATCTCTTGTCATTTTCTGAGTGATAAAGGTACTATGAGTGTCTTGTTCTAATAGTTGATCTTTGACCCTGGTTTTGACACAGAGCCCATGTAATTTCCTGAGCAATAGTGAGAAGGTAACAGGCAAGAAGGCTAGGGGTCTCCAAACAGAGAAAATAGGCTGCAAGTGTCAGACACTTTTTTATATCTCTCTTAACTGGCAGGAGGAAACAAACTACAAGTGTCAGATTTTTTTTCCCTTTTCTATACAAAATCAAAAGGAGGTTTCTCTTAAAATTCTGGGTTGCCATGATGACACCCGGTTCCACCTGAACTTTTCTCAAACCTTGAGCTAACCAATGCATTTTTCTTATGGAAATGTTTTTTCTTAAACTATGTTAATGAACTATGTATTTACCCTAGACTTTGTCTTTCTTCAAGTCGGTGCTGCTTAAGACTCAGAAACAATAAGGGCTCAACAAGCTGGTATGTTTTACTCATACGTTGTTCTCCTAATCTATGTTAATGAAACTATATATTTACTTGGAAACCTGCCTTTCCTCAAGATTCATGTCAATCATTTTATGGCCCGGATGACTCACCTTGTTGCCAATGTTATCTCAAAATGCATGTTGTGGGTGAGGGGCCTGGTGCCACTCTGAATTTGGAGACATTTCTTTTCTCTAATTAACA
>NW_011494713.1:1855529-1864258 GCF_000754665.1 Bison bison bison
CTTGTCCTAGCTTGGGACGCTTACTCCTTGGAAGGAAAGTTATGACCAACCTAGATAGCATATTCAAAAGCAGAGACATTACTTTGCCAACCAAGGTCATGTGTCATGTATGAATGTGAGAGTTGGACTGTGAAGAAGGCTGAGCGCCGAAGAATTGATGCTTTTGAACTGTGGTGTTGGAGAAGACTCTTGAGAGTCCCTTGGGCTGCAAGGAGATCCAACCAGTCCATTCTGAAGGAGATCAACCCTGGGATTTCTTTGGAAGGAATGATGCTAAAGCTGAAACTCCAGTACTTTGGCCACCTCATGCAAAGAGTTGACTCATTGGAAAAGACTCTGATGCTGGGAGGGATTGGGGGCAGGAGGAGAAGGGGACGACAGAGGATGAGATGGTTGGATGGCATCACTGACTCGATGGACGTGAGTCTGAGTGAACTCCGGAGTTGGTGATGGACAGGGAGGTCTGGCATGCTGCGATTCACAGGGTTGCAAAGAGTTGGACACGACTGAGCGACTGATCTTATCTGATCTGATCTGAAAGGCCCTATATGAGCAGATGAGCAGGTTGACCAATGGAGGGAAGGGTTTCACAAAAACTTTAGAATTTTTTTAAAATAGAGTTTTCAATCGCTCAAACTTAGTCTGGTATAACATAGTATTTCCCCCTTCATTCAAACCCTCATTTTTTTCAAAGGAAATTTAATTTCAACAATGTGCTGTTATAATTAAATAAAGGACTCAGTCATTCAAATATCAAAATTCTTGCTTGAAAAATAAATCTTTCCTGGCTTTCCGGACTGCCAGGAAATTTTTAACTGTGGCAGCTTTGAGCTAAGAGTTTTCACAGAGCCAGGGTGAGAAATTTAACCAGGAATTTATCATCTGAATATGTTGTGTGGAGCCTGAGGTAGACGAAGCTCCTCTCCTTATTCTCATCATTCTGACTATAAGCGTAACTGAAGCACTGATGTTTCTGAGAGAACTCAGCAGCCTCAGCAATCCTTCATTCTTGGTGAGTCCACAGCGCAGTGTATCACACCTCTTAAAGAACAATCTGCTGCTGTTCTGTAAATCCCAACACGCAGTAAACGCCACATGAAAAAGTTTGTGGTAATTTCAGCTGTGTTAGTTTATCACCAGCAATGCTTCATCCCAGCCACTGACAACCAAAATAATCAGCTGACGGTTATTCTCCTGGATAAAATATGAAGTTTTAAATGGAAACACAGGACAGAATGAGGATGCTTGCAGAAAACGAAAAAACAAATTTAACTTCTGGGGAGAAGACCAGACAGATTCTCTTCCAATGCACCAGGAAATGCCTGATTATTTTCTGCATTATGGCAACACTGCCCCAATGAATTTGGGGTCATTTGCTATATGCTCAACTGAGAACAAAGATCCACACTGGGGTCTGGTTCCAATTAGGTATAAGAATCCAATGGGATAGCCTCAGACAAGGTCACCCTCTAAACACTGTCAACGGTGAGGCAGATGGAGATTTGGAGAGAGAGAAGGGAGCGAAGGCCATAAGGAACTATGTTAAAATACAAACCTAGTCCTTTTTCCTCCTTTGGACAACCACCTGGGTGGCTAGTTGTCCTCTTCTGGATAAGGGCATGTTATTTCCCATCCTGACACACAGTGCCACTCTCATTTTATTTCAGCTCAATACTAAAGATTTAGGAATTGATGAAAAGTTCACTCCTCGGGCAAAGGACCAGGGTCCTACATCATCACTTCTCATTATTCAGGGAAAGTTTTGTGTCTTGGTGGCCCCAGAGGATGAGGGAGTGTGTGAAAGAGCAGTGCATCTTACCTGTGATATAAAAGTCATATCCCAGGAAGAC
Source organism: Bison bison bison (assembly GCF_000754665.1). NCBI lineage: Eukaryota > Metazoa > Chordata > Mammalia > Artiodactyla > Bovidae > Bison > Bison bison. The sequence continues at coordinate 1,857,380 of NW_011494713.1, forward strand.
CATTCAAGGCAAGAAAGCCAATCAAGCAAAGTTATCAGTCTATAGGAGGATGTGCAAACTAAATGAAGGTAGGGTAAACAACTAGTTCAGATGAGAGAGAAGTGGGCAAACCAACAGGGACTGGATAAACTCCAAATGCTGTTTACCAAAATTGGGTGTTAACAGATGAAACAGGCTCACTTAAAAGAGCTGTGTAGGGACAAAGATGCCCATATACTCAGCTACAACAGTAATTAAGCAGTTCCTATATGCCACTCTTCTAAGGGCTTTATATATATTATCTCATTTCATCCTCACAAGCCAGCTACCTGATTAGGTACAGCGATCATCATCTTCTTTGTTTAGGTGAGGAAGCCAGGACACAGAGTGGTTTAGTAGTTTGCTAAATCCCTCTGCTAGCAAGTGGAAAAGCTGAGATTCAAACCCAGGAGTTGGCTCCATGTTCCGTGAGCTATAATCAACAAGCTGGTAGGCTCTCTGACCAGCAAAAGTCTGTACCCAGAACTCATTAGATATTCAGAGGCTCAGACAATATGCCCATGTTGGCAGGATCACTTTAGAGTAGCATTCGATCTCAAAAGTATAATTCACCCTCTCTCCAGCACAGTAGACCCCAGAGTCCAAGAGACAAGTCATGCCAGAAACAGGGTCACCAGGATGTTTCCATCCTGGAAGAATAGGAAACTACAAACATGGTTAGGAGACCCATGTTCCTTCTTGGACCCTGCAGACCAGGACTTAATCTCCTCATACTCACAATGTTCAATAAAACCCCAATTTTGGAGTTAGTATTAACTAGCAATGCTTTCAGCAGAAAATTGAATAGAAGAGTTATTTAAGGCATTAAAAGTGGGAAAGTTGAGCATGAAGGTAAAGACACCTCATAAAATGGTTAATTAGAAAAGTATTTTAAATATTATAAATACTTACACTTTGAATACTCCAAATATTTGCATAACTTTATACCAAGAGGAGCCTTAACAAGTTTTCAAACTTCCAGAAGCTATAAAAAGACATGGGTATTGTTTTCCTTGTGCTTGTTTTTAAGCAGAGCTCAGAAATTGTCCAGCAAACCCAAAATGAGGCATATTTTCCTTCAGTAAACGTGACAGAATCTGCTCTCATATCTGGTCTAAATTCCCTGCTCCTGCTTTTTTATCACACTCATTACATCCTTTTCTTCCAAGTGAGCTCTGGTTTAAGGATCAAGGATGCACAGGGCTTCACACAAAGCCCTCCACTCATAAAGTCTGCATTCTAGTGGACAAGACAGATATTGAACAAGCGAACATTTGGAATATCTGCGGGTTGTATTTAACAGTGTGAGAGAAATACACAGGAGCCTGTGATGAACAATAATAGAAGGAAAACCTGCTTCAGGATGGATGACAAGCACAACTTCTCTGAGAATGTGATATTTCAAATAAGACTAAGAACTGTAGTTTTTTTTGGCTTTTTTTTTTTAAGATAAAATTGACAAATCTTTAGCTGGACTCACTAAGAAAAAAGAGCACCCAAATAAATAAAATCAGAAATGACAGAGGAGACATTACAACTGATGTCACAGAAGTACTAAGAATCATAAGAAACTTCTGTGAACCAGTGATACACCTACAAACTGGATAACCTAGGAGAAATATATAAAGCTCTAGAAATATACAACCTACAAAGACTGAATCAGGAAGAAATAGAAAATCAGAACAGATCAATAACAAATGAAGAAACTGGGTCAGTAATCAAAAACCCCTCAACAATAAAAATGTCCAGGAACAGTCAGTTTTACTGGCGAACATTAGCAAAAAACAAAAACCATGGCATCCAGTCCCATCACTTCATGGCAAATAGATGGGAAAACAATGACAGACCTTATTTTCTTGGGCTCCAAAATCACTGAAGATGGTGACTGCAGTCATGAAATTAAAAGACGGTTGCTCCTTGGAAGAAAAGCTATGACCAACCTAGACAGTGTATTACAAAGCAGAGACATTACTTTGCTGACAAAGGTCCATATAGTCAAAGCTATGGTTTTTCCAGGAGTCGTGTATGGATGTAAGATTTGGACAATAAAGAAGGCTGAGTGCTGAAGAATTGATGGTTTCAAACTGTGGTGTTAGAGAAGACTCTTGAGAGTCCCTTGGACCTTGGACTGCAAGGAGATCAAACCAATCAATCCTAAAGGAAATCAACCCTGAATATTTATTGGAAGGACTGATGCTGAAGCTGAAGCTCCAATACATTGGCCACCTATGTGAAGAGCCAACTCATTGGAAAAGACCCTGATGCTGGCAAAGATTGAAGGCAGGAGGAGAAGGGGGGTGACAGAGAATGAGATGGTTGAATGGCTTCACCGTCTCAATGGACATGAGTTTGAGCAAACTCCAGGAGATGATGAAGGACAGGGAAACCTGGTGTGTTGCAGTCCATGGGGTCGCAAAGAGTCGGACATGATTGAGCAACTGAACAATATTAGTGAACATTTAAAGAATAATTAATACCATTTCTTCTCAAAGTCTTCCAAAAAATTGAAAAGGGGAACACTCTCGAATTCATTTTACCAGGCCAGCATAACCAGATATCAAAGCTAGATAAGGACACTACAAGGTTTAGAAAGCCCACATACTAATATCCCTGATGAATACAGATGCAAAAAATTCTCAACAAAAGATTTGTTGTTGCTGTTCAGTTTGTTAAGTCATGTCCAACTCTTTGCAACCCCATGGACTGCAGCACGCCACTTCCCTGTCCTTCACTGTCTCCCAGAGTTTGCTCAAATTCATATCTACTGAGATGGTGAAACCATCCAACCATCTCATTCTCGGTCATCTCCTTTTCCTCTCTCCCTTAATCTTTCCCAGCATCAGGGTCTTTTCCAATGATTCGGCTCTTTGCATCAGATGACCAAAGTATTGGAGCTTCAGCATCAGTCCTTCCAAACAATATTCAGGGTTGATTTCCTTTAGGATTGACTGACTGGTTTGATCTCCTTCAGTCCAAGGAGATATACTAAGTGAATTCAACAACATAGCTCTAGTAATCAAAAGAGTGTGGTGCTGGCATAAAAATAAGAGACATAAACCCATGGAACAGAATTGAGAGCCCAGAAATAAGCCCTTGCATACACGGCCAATTAATATTTGACAAGGGAGCCAAGAATACTCTATGGGAAAATCATAGTCTCCTCAATAAATGGTGTTGGAAAAACTGGATTCACATGCAGAAGAATAAAACTGGGCCCCTAACTTATATCACTCACAAAATTGCCTGGAAATTAAAAAAATAATAAATAAACATAACTGAAACCATAAAACTCCTAGAAGAAAACATAGGAGTAAAACTCCTTGACATAGACTTTAGCAATGATTTTTTTTTTTTTTTTTTGGTGTGTGTGGGGTGGGCGGGGGGATTTGACACCAAAAGTACAAGCCACAAAAGCAAAAATCAACAAGGACTACGTCAAACTAAAAATTTTATGCACAGCAAAAAAAAAAAAAAAATCAACAAAATAAAAAGGAAACCTACAGTATGGGATAAGATATTTGCAAATCATATACCTGTTAAGGGATTAATTTTCAAAATATATAAGGAATCAACACAACTCAATAACAAGAAAATTAAATAATCTAATTTTAAAATGGGTTAAGACACTAAATATATTTTTTTCCAAAGAAGATAAATGGCCAACAGGTACATGGAAAGATATTCAACATCATTAATTATCAGGGACATTAGGGAAATGTCAAAACCATATTGAAAATCAAAACCATATTGAGATATTACCTCAGAGTTGTTATACTGGCTAGAATCAAATGACAAGAAATAAGAAGTGTTGGTGAAAATGTGAAGAAAGGGAACCCGTGTGCACTGGTGGAGGGAATGTAAATTTGTACAGCCATTATGGAAAGCAGCATAAAAGTTCCTCAAAAAACTAAGAATAGAACTACCATAGTATCAGCAATTTCACTCCAGGGTATATAACCAAAGAAAATGAAAATAAGATCTTGAAGAGAGACCTGTGTTCATTGCAACACTATTCATAATAGCCAAGATATAGAAACAACCCAAGTGTCTATCAGCAGATGAATGAATACAGATGTGGTACACATCAATGGAATATTATCCAGCCATGAGAAGGAAAGCAATTCTGCCATTTGTGACACGGATGGGCCTTAAAGGCACAATGTTAAGTGAAATAAGTCAGAGAAAGACAAATGCTGCATGATATCATTTATATGTGGAATCTAAAACAAAACCAAATTGATAAAAACAGAGTAAAATGGTGGTTGCCAGGGCTGGAAGGTGAGGCAAATGGAGAGAGGCTGGTCAAAGGGTACAAACTGATGTAAGTTCTGGGGTATATAGCACAGTGACTATAGTTGATAATACTTTAATATATATTTGAAACTTGCTAAGAAAGTAGATCTTAAATGTTCTCACAATTAAGAAATGGTATGTGATGTGATGAGGGTATTAGCTAACATTATGGTGGTAATTATTTCTCAATAAATAAGTTCGTCAGATCAACACGCTGTACACCTTAAGCTTACACAACACTATATGGCAACTACATCTCAATAAAGTTGAGCAGAAGAAAGATTCCACTATAGAGAAAGTCACAGAAGACCTAGAACTTGAGCTTTTCCTATTGCACAAGATTTAGGACATGATGATTGAGGTAAAATAATGTTATGAAATTTTAATAGAAATCCTACAAGCCCATTGCTGTCCCCTACCTACCCTATCAAATCCACTTCTCCCATTTTGGAGCTGCTCTTACCCTGATACTATCACATGTATCACTTTTCCTCCAAATCCCCTATTTTGATATAACTGGTCTATTTTGTACTCCCTAAAGAGATGGCATCTATTTCTTACTTCCTCCTCACCTTCTCCCAGATGTTCTCTCCATCAGGATTGCCCTTCTCCCTTTCTTTGTCCAAGTCCAGCTGGTTTCATCTATTGATGACATTTTCCCTGGATACCTCTATCTATAGGGTTTCCCCGGTAGCTCAGATCGTAAAGAATCTGCCTGCAGTGCAGGAGAACTAGGTTTGATCCCTGGATTGGGAAGATCCCCTGGAGAAGGGAATGCCAACCCACTCTAATATTCTTGCCTGGAGAATCCCCAGGAGAGAGGAGGCTGGTGGGCTACAGTCTGTGGGGTCACAATGAGTTGGACATGACTGCGTAATGAACATTTGCACTTTAACCTCTATCTACAAGTGACCTGTGAACACCTACAACCCACAATGAATGCATCACTTGATGCTTGGTGTGCACTGTCTTGACTCTACACTAACTTTTCAGTACTGGTATCTAGTCTATTCAAATAAGCCATGTACAATTTGAGGTCATGTGCTTCTTTGCATATTTCTTTGCTGACACAGAGTAACTAGATAAGTGCCTCATAGTCACTTATAACATTTGGTCACCATATTGTATTTGGCAATTTACTTAACTTTCTCCTTAATAATTCTTGCATCTAATTAAGCATGAAGTCCTACTGTGTCAGATTTCTTTAGATCTCTTATATCTATATGTCTCTTACCATCATCTCATCCACCCCCACTCTGGTTCAACCAATCATTATTTCCCCACTTTGATCAGTTGAATAACCTCCTAACTGGTATTTCTGCCTCCACTGTTACCCCTACGAACCACTCAGTGTGCAACGCCAGGTCTTTGTAAATTGCATATTTGATTATGTCACTTCTCTGATGAAACCTCCTCTATGCATGTCTATTGTACTTAGCGTGAAAACCAAAAGTATCTCCTAGTTTCTAAGGCCCTGCCCACTTCTCGCATTTTGGAGCCACTCTTACTCTGATACCAGCAAAAGTCTCTTGTGCGGCAAAACTCTAATTTCTACCTGCACACTCTGTGTCCATGTCTCCATCATGTTTGTTCCTGCTCATCCTTCAGAGAACATCTCATGGATTCTTCCTCAGAGGATGTGTTCCATCATATCCTCATAGCTTGTGGTCTTACCCTTTCCATCTCTGGTCGCAAGCATGAGTCTATAAATAATTAAGTAATGTGTGATTTCATGTCAGTCTCCCTAACTACATCTACATTCCCAGGAAGAAAAAACTTTATTTTCTTGTTCACTATTTTATCCTGAGCTCCTAGCTCAGTGCCTGGATTATAGTAAACCTTAAGTATCTTAAATAAACAAATTTACAGTTTAAGTATAAGCTCTTCAAAGCATGAAGTCTGTCTTATTCACTCGTTTATCCTCTATACCTAGCATGAGGTCATTCACGTAGTAGACCCCAAATTTTTGGTTGGTCAAAAATTTGTTCAGGTTTTTCCATACCATCTTACAGAAAAAACTGAACAAACATTTTGGCTAATTCAATAAGGTGCTTTTTGTAATAAGCACCTCTATTCATAATGTTAGCTTTGTATTTTACCAAAGTTCAAGGATGCTAAGAAAGTAATAAGCATGGAATTTTGAAAAAAGAAATATTAAATGATGGACTTTTTTAAAAACACAAAACTTTTGGTGCTGATTTAGGTCAAACACAAATATATATTTACCTCTACTGCCTAGAGAGCTAAGGCTTGGATTTGCATGTGAAGCTATAATCTTGAATTTACCAGTCTTCAAATAAAACTTGACTCTAGATCCAAAGTTTAGACATCATCTGTGAATACAGATGGGGCTTCTCTGGTGGCTCAGCAGTAAAGAAAATGCCTGCGATGCAGGAACTGCAGGAGATGCAGGTTTAATTCCTGGGTTGGGAAGATTCCCTGGTGGCTCAGACAGTAAAGAACCTGACTGCAATGCAGGAGACCTCGGCTTGATCCTGGGTTGGGAAGATCCCCTGGAGGAGGGCATGGCAACCCACTCCAGTATTCTTGCCTGGAGAATCCAATGGA
>NW_011494713.1:1864358-1873337 GCF_000754665.1 Bison bison bison
CTTGACTGAAGTGACTTAGAACACACAGCACATAAATACAGATAAGAGCAATTTCCTATGCTAAACATGGTTTAAAGGTCAGTTATTGTTTGGTTGTTGAATAATGTGTTCTCACATTGTTGCACTTACAAAAATAAGCAGGACATTTGTTTTGAATTATCAGAGAATTTGAATCTTGGCAGCTTCCACCTCTGCTGTATGCAGAACCAGGGTCTCTCAGACATAAGCTACTCTCTTAGACATTTTCTCAAGCTGTGTTAACTGCTTCAGGCAAGGTGGAAAATATGCCAAGAACAAATGGAGATACATCACTAAAGAACAGTGTGTGGCCGTGATAAACCTCCTAGACTAAACTCAAGAAGGGAAGGCTCTGTCAGGCACTGCTAATGTATAATAGCAATGCTACCTTCATCAGAAAACAAACAACCATAGGGCAGCAGTACGGCTTGAAAGTTTCCAAAACTGCGTTTCTAATTTGCATGCCTAGCAATACAACATGTGTTGATAGAGATGAGTTTGCTGAAGTTAAGTGTGAGGAAAAAAAAAAAGTCTTGTTGCCTGTTGCTTTAAAGTAGAGATTCATGAAATGTATTCCCTGGAGCACTCATATAGGATGATAAAGAGGAAGGGTGTCTATAATCCCTCTTGGAGACTCACCATGCATGCAATCACACTGAAAGCCCTGGAGTAAAGAAATCTGTTAAGCCTGGCATTTCTCAAAATTAATTGAATATGGAGCCTTTTCCTATGTAACATCCTGTTATCATTTATCACTTTTTTGGCTGCTAGGCATCTGCAGCACCTGCCTACATTTAGGGAATTCCCAACTGCGTGAATCTTACTGGGAGACAAGGCCCATCTCTTACTACAGAAGGTGAAAAGGCACATAATCTCACTCTGTCTCACTTTATGGAAACCAGGGCCAGTTGGCTGCTTCCCTGGTGCTCTGACTCTGGAAGTAAGTGACAGAGAAGCAGGAGCAGTAATGACTCATTCTGGCGGCTACGAGAGGCACAAGGTTCAAGTCCAGCGTCTCAGGTGAGGCAAGGAAAGTGCTGTGTCTGCAGGTGGCGGCAGTGCTGTCCCCACAGGGCTAAACCGGTGGCATGATTTTGGTTGTGATTCCAGCCACCAACCTCTCCCTTGGCTCCTGACCATTTTTTTGACCTGTTCATCAGTATTCCTGGCTGTGAATTCATCACTGTGAATTCATGCATTCATTCAAGTCACCCTTCTTTTTTTATTTAGGTCATCCAGGATCAACGCCTGCGGCCTGTAAATGAGAATTTTGTTATTACTAGTCCTTAAACATCTGGCAGAGGCAGTGCAGAACTACCTTATTTTTTCTTTTTTTTTAACTTTCTATCTTATATAGGCATATAGTCGATTAACAATGTTATGATAGCTTCAGGGGGACAGCAAAGGGACTCAGCCATACATATACATGTATTCATTCTCCCTCAAACTCCCCTCCCATCTAGTTTGCCACTTAACATTGTGCCATTTCCCTCAGTAGGACCTTTTGATTATCCATTTTAAATATAGCAGTGTATACACATCCATCCCAAACTCCCTAATTATCCCACCCCTCCAACCTCCCCCTCCACCTGGCATCCATAAGTTCCTTCTCTAAGTCTGTGAGTCTCCTCTTTCTGTTTTGTAAATAAGTTCCTTTGTATCGTTTCTTTTTAGATTCCACATAGACAGGATATCATACAATATTTCTCCTTCTCTGTCAGACTTACTGGACATAGTATGATAATCTCTCGGTCCATACATGTTGCTGCAAATGCATTATTTTGTAGCAGGACTACTTTAGAACATGTTACATTTGTATGTAAGTTGGATGCTAAGATGAAAGTATAGTCTATCGGTGGGCCTTTTCTGCCTTGGTAACGAGACACACTAATACAGATTCCAATTTGGTACTCTTGAGAAATCTGTATGTAGGTCAGGAAACAACAGTTAGAACTGGACATGGAACAACAGACTGGTTCCAAATAGGAAAAGGAGTACGTCAAGGCTGTATATTGTCACCCTGCTTCTTTAACTTCTATGCAGAGTACATCCTGAGAAACGCTGGTCTGGAAGAAGCACAAGCTGGAATCAAGATTGCCGGGAGAAATCTCAATAACCTCAGATATGCAGATGACACCACCCTTATGGCAGAAAGGGAAGAGGAACTAAAAAGCCTCTTGATGAAAGTGAAAGTGGAGAGTGAAAAAGTTGGCTTAAAGCTCAACATTCAGAAAACAAAGATCATGGCATCTGGTCCCATTACTTCATGGGCAATAGATGGGGAAACAGTGGAGACAGTGTCAGACTTTATTTTGGGGGGCTCCAAAATCACTGCAGATGGTGACTGCAGCCATGAAATCAAAAGACGCTTACTCCTTGGAAGGAAAGTTATGACCAACCTAGATAGCATATTCAAAAGCAGAGACATTACTTTGCCAACCAAGGTCCGTCTAGTCAAGGCTATGGTTTTTCCTGTGGTCATGTATGGATGTGAGAGTTGGACTGTGAAGAAGGCTGAGCGCCGAAGAATTGATGCTTTTGAACTGTGGTGTTGGAGAAGACTCTTGAGAGTCCCTTGGACTGCAAGGAGATCCAACCAGTCCATTCTGAAGGAGATCAGTCCTGAGTGTTCTTTGGAAGGAATGATGCTAAAGCTGAAAGTCCAGTACTTTGGCCACCTCATGCAAAGAGTTGACTCACTGGAAAAGACTCTGATGCTGGGAGGGATTGGGGGCAGGAGGAGAAGGGGATGACAGAGGATGAGATGGCTGGATGGCATCACTGACTCGATGGACGTGAGTCTGAGTGAACTCCGGGAGTTGGTGATGGACAGGGAGGCCTGGCATGCTGCGATTCATGGGCTCGCAGAGAGTCGGACACAACTGAGTGACTGAACTGAACTGAATGCAGTTTATAAAAAAAAAAAAAAGGTGACAGAAGTAAGATCATGTCTGAGCTCACTCTCAGATAATTTAAGAGGCTTCTAGTAGGCACCACTACTTAACACCCTCTGATTTGACCATGACCCCCTCCTCCTTGACCCGCCCCCAAGCCACAATCATCTAGTATTGACCATTCCCTTTGTCCTTAAACAATCTAAACTAACCCCTCTGTCTTGCTGCTAAGCAGTGTGATCTTCGTTCTGATTATGTGGGTTACAAAACTAAAAAAATGATAATTGTGCAAGACAGAGAGGTTTCAGCCAACATAAGATTGTAAACTGTTAAAATGCTAAAATTTAGCTTAAAAATGCTAAAATTCAAAAAAAAAGAAAATACGTCAGAGTTTTCCAGGAACAAGAACCAAGTTCAAATGGGCCACCTGAGTAGCAGTAGGAGTTGGCATCCTCCGTGTCTCTGGCCAGGCACTGGGAGATAATGAGCCTGCGGGTAAATATAAATGTTAGCATTGGAGAGAGATTTTTTTCCTCCTTTCCTGGTTGGTGAAAACAGTCTCATATGTTTCTACTAATAACGTCGTACCGTAGGGGTAGAGATGACATATTTCTTCCTAGTGTGGGTGACCTTGGGATCTCTGCTTGAAATACATCCTCTTCAAATCTGATGTTGTTACTGTTTCTATTGTCACCTTGGTCTAGCATGTCACTTGTGATAATGGACTGATCATAGATGAAATGGGATTCCCTGCTTGTTACTAAGGAAAACCTGGATTTCTGAGCTTAGCCCCTCTCATCTGTACACACTGGCTCACTTCAGCTGATCCTACTATCCCCCTACCCACACATCCTACTGGTTCTTATAAGAAAATGAGAGGTTCTATACTATGCCTTTTTAAAGGCACTAACTAATACAAATGATTTCTAGCAAGTTCCTTCTTTTTTACTTTGCATGCAAAAAATATCCAGTTGAACAATTTGGCTTATTTGGAGAAATTATACATTGATTCATTAATTAGGATAGCTTTTCCCTTTTCCCATCATCCCTCTCTTGGGCTATAAAACTATAACTATCATTTTCCAGGGGCTGAAGAAAAGTTTAGAGGGTCAGAAAGAAAAAAGATAAGAGGCATCCAGTTTTTCAGTGTAAAGCTCAAAAGCTAGGGGTTCAGGTACAAAAATAGAGAATAAGAAACTAAATGTATGAATGAGAACTGGAGTCTTCTCCCCTTTGAATTGTCTACCCAGGGTCTGATAAGCCCAACGCAACAGCTCAGCAGGCATCCAGACAGAAATGACCGATTCTAAGGAGCAGGTAACACAAGGTACATGGGCTGGCAGCAGAGAACATGACCAGATAGAGAACAGAGAGTGTAGTGACCTGAGGACATTTGAGTAAACCACTCAAGCTTTCCTAAAGCTTGACACCAACCTGAGGAGAAAGGAAGTTTACTAAAAAAGAGGGGAGAAGGGGCACAGATCCCAAATGTAGCTAATTTTTTAACTTGAAGTGATTGAAAGTGAAAGTGAAGTCACCCAGTCATGTCTGACTCTTTGCGACCCCATGGACTGTAGCCTACCAGGTTCCACCGTCCATGGGATTTTCCAGGCAAGAATACTGGAGTGGGTTGCCATTTCCTTCTCGAACCCTGGTCTCCCGCGTTTTAGGCAGACGCTTTCCCGTCTGAGCCACCAGGGATTGAGAAATTACAACTGTTGACAGATTTCACCTAAAGGTAACAAGATCCCATGTTTCTTTCTTTTTATTTTTGGCTGCACTGGGTCTTAACTGCTTTGTGTGGGCTTTCTCTGGCTGCAGCAAATGGGTCTACTCTTCGCTGCACTGCGCAGGCTTCTCGTTATGGAGGCTTCTCTTGTTGTGGAGCGCAGGCTCTAGGCACACGGGCTTCAGTAGTTGCAGCTCACCGGCTCAGTAAGTTGCGGCTCATGGGCTCTAGAGCACTGGCTCAATAGTTGGGGAGCACGAGCTTAGTTGCTTCAGGTCATGTGGGATCTTCTCAGACCAGGGGTCAAACCTGTGTTTCCTGCACTGGCAGGAAGATTTCCTATTCACAGCACCAGCAGGGAAGTTCAATCCTGCATTTTGTGAATTAGAAAAAGTGGAAGCTCAAGATCAGAAACAAAAATGTTATTACCAAAAAATACACTCCATTTTGTACTGCTGAACTTGAGAATTGTGAAGTTTGTATCCACTACACTTAGATTTGCTCCAAGGACTCAGGTATGAGTGCAATCCAAGCAGAACTGGCCTTTCTCATCATCCTGAATTTCTCCAAGTCTTCAGAGATTGTTGAACTGGGAAGAGAAGGGAGATGGGGAAAGATGTGGAATGAGGCAGCACCTGGAAAGGTTATGAGAAGTATAAGTCGGAAATGAGGGAAGGAAGGAAACAGGAGGATGCAAAGAAGAAAGCATCATCATCTGTCTTTTCTGAAGTCCCAGAGGGGACAGATTCCCTCGCTCATCATTTTTCAGGCTGGGGGCAATGCAAGAGGGAAAGGTCAGGAGTTCCAGGATAGTGGGAAGATGTCTGCAGATGATACAGAAGAGATGGATCAGATGCATGCTTTGCAGGGAGCATCTAGCTTAGAAATAGTAATTTTGAGAAATTCAAAAATAAACCACTTTCTGTATAAGAGTATAAGAAAGATATGTGGTGAAATAGGCAATGCAACTAACTTCCAAGCGCCTTTATATTTGAGCTGCCAGAGTGATATGATCATCTTCTTACATCCAATGTCTGATAGCTTATTCACTTCTAGTGCTGTGGCGCAATTCCAGTTCAGATAATTACACTCTCTTACCTAACTCCTCTTGGAACATCTATTAAATATGTTTCCCATCCCTCTGGCCCCTGGTTATTTCTTATTCCAAATCTCTAGTACCCAAGGGATGGTGAGCCATGTTAAGCAGCATTTATCACATATCTTGAAATCTCTGAATGAGAAATGCTGTAAAAGTGCCCATTGATCTTCTTTAGCAAGAGCAGGGCAGCATTCCATAGGTGGTCCAAGTCATTTCCTAGATCTCCCCTCCTTATTTGCAAGCCCCTCACATTTATCTTGACCGTTTCCCACTTCCTTAATTGTAAATATCTCAAGAACAAGGAGTATATCTTTTTCTGGTAGCTTCTAGCAAATTATAAATACACCACAAAGCCTGGTGACAGATTACTTAATCACACTTGCACCAAGCTTCAGCCGAGTCCTCTTTGGGCCTGTCGTAACCTCATACTCCAGAACCTCCCTCACCAAGTCTGCTTTCCAACCTATCTAAACTAAAATAGCTATTAAAAACCATTTTTCCTTGTCTATCTGACATGGACAAAACTACACAGTAAAGAGGAAAATATGAAAAAGATGGATAAGGTGAGAAAGACATGGGAGCACTCATAAAGGGTGTCACTCAGGAGGTGCTTACAAACATCCCTGAATGTGCACATAAACCTACAAAGGAGTGAAACGATCAATCAGTCAGTGGAGATGTAAGCATAGGGCCCTTTGTGGTTGCAGTGGCAGATACTCACTTAGATGGAAAGCATAGGAAAAAAGGCATTTGGGTCTCAATTCAGAATCTAGGGAAAGTCACCCCCCGCCCCCCTGCCCAGCTGTACTCAGAGCAGCTGCTTGTAACTGGGCCTCAGGAATGAAGGGAAGCAAGCACACTCAAGCCATCTCTCAATGCTGTTTGCCTCCACATATCAGGTTCATTCTGTTTTCTTTTGTTAATTCTCTAGACATGGAAGGTATCTAAGAGTTCCCAGATGATATATCTGCAGCTTATTCACAGCCTGGAGAGAGATCCTAAAATGAGCCCCGAGTCCAAATGACCTAGGAAGGCCCTCCCGGGTCCTGCTAGAGTCACATGTCCACCCTGGGACCATAGGATATCATCACCAGGAGAGTGTGAATGGGGGAGACAGGCTGGGGTAGCTCCCGGGTGTGCAACCCCAAAGGTCAAGAGCTAAGAATGGACTAAAGATTGTGTAGAATTGAATGCATTTTAGCTTAAATATCCAGTCAGTCAGATAGAATAGAAAATGTCAATGGACTTGTCTCTGTCACCTCTATAAAGCCACCCCAATGCTAGAGGGGGAGCACTAAGAACCCAGCCCCCTCCCCAGCCACAGCCACAGTAGCCTGGTGGGATGCTGGAGGACCTCCGCCCCTCACCTAAGGGTCTTCCCAGATGCTTAGGTGTGTGCTCATGCCTGTAAAGGCCCAGCCACCAGGCCTTGTGCTCCTCAACATGACACGATAAGTGAAAGATAGAGGAAGGACAGATGCAGGGACGTGGAAGGGAAGACAGTGGAGGGGGCTGTGTGTTGACAGGGAAGACAGAGGGTTGACTGGCTGCAGGCCCAAAAGAAGATCACCTCTTTGGGTTCCTCTAGCCCTGAAATTCCCAAGTCTTTCTGGAACTTCAAAGCCCTGGTCCCAAGGCCCAAGGCATGCCACGCCACTAGGAGGGAAGCAGTGAGACAACCAGGAAGGACCCAGGTTTTCACCCTACTCTCAACAAGTCACTTCCATTCTTAGCGCCAGTTCCCTCCTTGGTAATACAGTGGACTGGTCTCTGTGTTTGCCATTACCTCTCCTCAGCTATTAGCTTTTATCCCTGTGATAACAGGGCAGGAGGAAAGATCAATAAATTAACAGGTAACATTGCAGCAAGAGACAAGCAGGCCAGGAGGCAATCTTTTCAGTATCTTTTGAAGTCTCACAAAAATCCACTCTTGCTCCTGCCTCCGGCTAGCAAATTCTGACCCGATTTCACCCTCATCCTGTAACTGTGACTTTCTTACCTTGGTATGAGTCAAGCATTTTGAGGCCTTTACACAAACACTGCAAAGATTTTGGTTTCACGAGCTGAAGTATAAAAGGCATTGGTCCCACGGTGATTAACTGGGGTTTTATGGGCACTTTTTCAAACCAGTACTGGGCAGCATGTATTCAGTTACTGCAGTTATGATTTCATTAGCTTCTCTGATAAATAATGCAATGACTTTAATGATGCATTTCCTCTTTAAAATGAAAAAAAAAAAAAAACCCACAATGGAAACTCCATTTCATAAAACGAGAAAGAACAATGACTTTAATTTTTATTACTTTTAAATTAATCTGTAAGGTTTTAATAAGTGAAAACTACTTTCTGAGGAAAAAATGCTTTAAAAAGGAAAGAAAAGGTTAACCTGTTCAAAAGGTACAATCATCTCTGGGTGAGTGCAGAATGGATATAGGTCAAGAAGCAGCATGAAAGCTCCACCTTCCTCGGTTGAGCCCTTTCTAGATCACAAAAGGAAAATGGTCCTGCCAAATTAAAGCCCTCCATAACAATAAAACCTGATTTAATGCAGTCATTATTTTTCCATTAAATCTGAATATCATCTAATGCATGGATGTTATTTTAAACCTACCACACTAATGCAAATCCAGCATCACTTGTAAATCAGACCTAAACGTTCCATCAGTTGTCATTATTGCTATTGACAATCTCAATACTTCATCCCCAAGGACATCATGCCCTCAACCTCTGACTCCAAAGACGGGTGGGGAAAGAATAAAGATTTATTTTAATTTCCAACAGAGAGCTGCTTACTGAAGTGTAGAGGTTGGGTCAGTAATACTCTGGAGGTCTCAGCTGAATTTGGTTCAAACATGCAACCCTTGCTTCCCCAGGCCACAATAAGCTGGAAAAACATTCCAGGCTTGGGTTAGGAACAACTGGGAAAGAAAAGGCTCTCTAAGTGTTTAAACCGGAGGAAATTTAGTGCTGGGTATTGGTGACATGGAGATGGAAGAGAACAGAAGAGCTGAGAAGCTGAAGGGAGATGATGGCGCAACCCAGAGATTGGCAATCACAGGGAGCGGTTGCCACACCTTGGCTGGAGGCACCGACTGAAGTGGTACCAGGACCCAAGGGGCAGGGGTGCTGGGAGGACGCTAGACACACAGCAGGCCTGGAACAGCTGTAGGATTTGGAGCTATGAACTCAGAAGAGACCTCACTGTTGCTGGATGCTGCCTGAGGCACACAGCGGCTTCT
>NW_011494713.1:1873437-1897057 GCF_000754665.1 Bison bison bison
CTCCCTTTTTCCTACCCTCTCACCCACTGCCAGCACCTCCCATTGGCAAACCCAGCTAGAAGACAAGAGACCTCAGAGCCTGGGAAAGGCAGTCTCTGGACATCTGTCCTCTTGCAGTGCAGAGCAGGAGAAGGATGAGGAAAGGGTATGAGAACCAATAGGCCCAGAACTGGCAGAGGTCACAGCTGTATTAGTTTTCCAGATCTGCCCTGCCAGACTGGGCTGCTCCACACCCTGCCTCAAACCACACCTCTGCTGAGAGCTACAGAAGTCTGGGGAGGGCTTTGATCTGCAGTGTGACAGTTTTTTTTAATCAACTTTAAATTACCAGACCTCCACGGGCAACTTTTCCCTCAATTCAAAGTCTGTGAGTGGTGGGCATCACCATCCACTTGCAAGCACCTAGCCCACCCTCTGTGGAGCAGACATTAGGGGTTACGTCTAAGGGGTTATATCACCACCCCTGGCTCTGTCACAGTGACCTCTTCAGAGATAGCAGACACATGGGCTCAGGCAGGTTAGAGCATGGTATCACCCTCCTCAAGAGGACTGATTCAAGTGAACCGGTGTCTTAAGAGGGCACTTATTCTACAAATGGAGGAAAGAGAAGCTATGGATGAGGAAGTATGTGGCCCCAGGAACCATCGTCAGAGACTTGGCTACCAGCCTGAGACGAAGGAGCCACCCAGAAGAGGCAGGACTGAAAGAGTCACAGAGAAAGCAAGCCACAACCCTGATGACAGCGTCAGGCTGGAAAACAAACCAACCCCACCCCCACCCCTGGCACCTCATAACTTTATGGGAGACAACAAATTCTCTTGTGGTTTAAACCATTTGAGTCTTCTGTTGCTTATAATGAGTCCTAACTAAGATAGGGAACCAGTTGCTTCCTCAAAGGTTTGGCGCATGGTGGATGCAAATGAGGGGCTTCCTAGTAGCTCAGCTGGCAAAGAATCTGCCTGCAATGAAGGAGACCCTGGTCCGATTCCTGGATTGGGAAGATCCCCTGGAGAAGGGATAGGCTACCCACTCCAGTCCCTGATGGCTCAGACAATAAAGAATCCGCCTGCAATGCAGGAGATCTGGGTTCAGTCTCTGGATTGGGAAGATCCCCTGGAGGACGTATGGCAACCCACGCCAGTATTCTTGCCTGGATAATCCCATGGACAGAGGAGCCTGGCAGGCTACAGTCCATGGAGTCGCAAAGAGTCAGACACAGCTGAGCAACTAAGCACAGCACAGCAGAAGATGTGAATGAACCAGTGGTTTCTGTGGTTTTCTTAAATAGCTATTGAGAATTTTATTCCAAGCTCCCTGGGAACTGGGCTGGGGGTGGTCTAGCTCTCCTAACAAGACATCTGATTCTCAGTATCAATGACCTGCGCTAAACCTGTCTCCAACATAGGGCATGCATCCCCACCAGTCTCTCCACCTCAGATGTGCTTCCTAACTTCCAGTAGCCCGCATGTGCCACACCACACCCCCTCCCCGCCACGTGAAAAATTTGAAGCCTCCAACTCATCTCCTTTGTTAAATGGGTTCTAAGAGTCTAATTGTAATTATTTCTCCTGCAGACAAGGGAAAATATATAAATCACAGCTTTTCTAGGTTAGAAAGATTAGCCTCACCCATGAATCTCCTCTTGTGGTGTCCTTTCTATGAGCTTGGCACACCACAACCTGCCAAGAATAAATTAGCCACAACCCGAAATTGTAGGTAGAACATTTCTCATAACAGAAACTCATTTGCATCACAATCATAGGTAAAGAGCTCTGTGGCAGCCTTCAAAAGCATAAACTTAAGAAAATGGCTGCAAGAAATTGTTATTTGGGTCGATGGCTTAAATGAGGTTGTGTTTCATTTTGTGAATAATATAGACAGGTAATAACAAGTTGACATCACGTGAATAAAATGTCTGGGGATAGGATGTCATAGTGGATGTTTCTCTAGGGCTGCTGCTGCTGCTGCTGAGTTGCTTCAGTTGTGTCTGACTCTGTGCGACCCCACAGACAGCAGCCCACCAGGCTCCCCCGTCCCTGGGATTCTCCAGGCAAGAATACTGGAGTGGGTTGCCATTTCCTTCTCCAATGCATGAAAGTGAAAAGTGAAAGTGAAGTCGTGCCAGACTCTTAGTGACCCCATGGACAGCAGCCTACCAGGCTCCTCCGACCATGGGATTTCCCAGGCAAGAGTACTGGAGTGGGGTACCATTGCCTTCTCCTTCTCTAGGGCAGTGGTTCTCAATTGAGGAGCAATTTGATGGGGGACGTTGGCAACGTCTGGATACATTTTTGGTTCTCACAACTGGGGTGGGAGTATTACTGGCAAATAGTGGGTAAAAGCCAGGAATGCCACTAAGCATCCTGCAATGCACAAGACAGAATTATTCGCAACAAAAACTTAGAATATCCAGCTTACAATGTTCACAGTGCCAAGGTTACAAAACCCTGCTCTTTGATTTAAAGCCATAAGTAAACACAGAAGAAAAAACAATTAGATTAACATTGTTCATTCCAACAGATCTGGAGTACATTTAATTTTGGCTTATTTTTGGTTGCAAGGTATAGGAAATCCTACAAGTTTTTCTTCATATTTATTATACATTTAATTTCTTTATATCACTTTATTACTCTGACTAGACTATCTAGCACATTAGAGAAAAATGTAAGAACTTCATACACCCTTCTTCCTTCTTCCCTTCTTCACCATTAAGTATGAGATTTGCTGAAAGCTTTTTATAGTTACCTATTATCAGGTAGAAATTCTTCAGCTTGCCAAAGGTTTCTGTCATGAAACCTTGATGTTAAATTTTATCAAGTGTTTTTTTTTGTGTGTGTGTGTCTATGGAGATAATCAAATAGTTTTTCCCTTCCTGCTACTAATGCACTGAATTACATTAATCGAATTTTTAACATTAAACCAATCTTTTATGCCTATCATAGACCAAACTTGGTCATGAGATTTTGTGTTTTTATGTATGTTGAATTCAATTTGCTAATATTTTGCAAAGGATTTCAGAATCTGTATCAGGAGTAAGAAGAGTCTGTGATGTTTCTTTCTTTTAATTCCTTTTCTGATTTGACATCAAAATTATAGTAACCTCTTTAAGTAAGTTGAGGAGTACTCCCATTTCTATATGCTTTGGAAAAGTTCATGTAAGATTGAAATTTTGTATTCCTCAAGTGTTAGGGAGAACTTCCCTGTAAAACCACGTAGGCGTGCTTCTTTGTTTAAGGAGAAGATTCTTAAGCTATCAGTTATAGGACTATTCTAGTTTTTATTCCTTCTTGAATCTTTTCCAATAAGTTATATATATTTTTTTAAGAATTTGTTCACTTCACCTAACTTTTTAACTTTTGTCATAAAGTTGGTTCATAATAGTTTCTCATTATTTTTTAAATCTGGCACATCTATATCCTTGTCTTTCATTTTTTGTTTATTTAGCTTTTTTCTTTCTTTCCTTGTTCCTCTTGCCAGAGTTTTATCAATCTTATTAATGTTTATAAACAATCCTCTTTGGCCTTATTGATTCTGCCTGCCTTACTGTGTTTTCAATTTATATTTCTACTGTCTGTAGGTTGATTCTATTATTCTTTTCCTAATTTCTTAAGTTGAATGCTTACCTCATTAATTTTTAACCTTTTTTTAAATACAAATATATGGTTTTAATTTTACCTCCAGATCCTAGTTTAGCTGCATCTTATAAGCTTCACTATTTTATTAATATTTTGTTCTATATACATCCTTACTTCTTATATGATTTTCTTTTAACCATGAGTTAATTAGTGATTTTTTAAAAAAATTCCACTTATGAGTTTTTCTACTCATCTTTTTTGAGTATAAATAGATAACAAAAAACACTTATTCTGTGGTCAGATAGTATGCTCTATATGTTGTCAGCTCTTTGAAATCTATTAAGATGTGCTTTATGACTATTTGGGTGATTGCTTTTCATAGATTATTCATATGCACATAAAAATGTGTATTTTGGAGTTAATTATAAATGTATCATTTGGTCAAGTTTAATTGTAATATTCAAACATTCTATATGCTTATTGACTTTTAAAAATCTCTTTTGTTACTAAAATTGATGAATGAAAATCTCCCACTGTGATGATGAATTTCTCTTTTATTCCTTATACTTTTATCAACTTTTGTTTTACGTGTGTGGTGGTTATTCTATACACAAGTTTTGTGAACTTTAAATCTCTTGGTGAATCAAATCTTTATGTAGTGACTAATTTTGCTCTGCTAAATATCATTTTAGGTCTATTTAATTAATATAATTATGCAGCTGTTTTCATTGCTACTTATTTTGTACATGTTTTTTCCATCTTCTTATTTTCAACATTTCTTTGACCCTATTTTCAACATTTCTTTGTCCCTGTTTTTAAGTTTTCATTAGTAGCATAAAGATTTTTAATTCAATCTGATAACCACTATCTTTTCAGATTGATTGTTCATTGACATTGACTGGATTACTAGTATTTGAATTTACTTCTGTCACTTGCTTTTGTATAGCCTATTCTAATTTTTCTCTTCTTTCTTTTCATTCTTAACCGTTTGATATTGACTCCATTTTTATCTCATTTCAATTTTTCACTCTAGTAATTTGAGAATTTTAAAAGATATTTCTTTCTTTCTTTTTTTGAGAGGTGGTGGTTTCCCTAAAAACTTTAACATGAAAAGTTAACCTAAAAAATCCAAAATTGATCACTGTGTTCACCTTTGTCACAAAGACTCCAAGAACTCAAGAATACCTTAACTTTAATCCCCTTTACAATTGACTCATATGCCACTTTTAGTCAGTGTTTATGTTCTTTTAATCCACAAATCATTATGAGCTTTACCTAATATGTGTTCATATTAACCTTTATCTTTACTGGGTTTATATATTTTTCCTTCCTTCCTGGATCTCAGATCTTCTCTCTGGGATAATTTTCATTTTCCCTAAAATAGACATTTCCAGATTTCCTTTACAGATAGACATCTGTGGGTGGAAACACAACTTTTGTTTATTTGATAATAGCTTTTCTTAACTTTGAAAGGCAGTCTCATTAAATATAGAGTATAGAGAACAGATATGTACTAGATGTAGATTCAACACTTATGAAAATTATTTCATAGTCTGTGACCTCCATTTATGGAAGTCAGCTGTAAGTTGAATTGTCATTCTTTTGTAGCTGATTTTATTTTCTCTTCTTTGTCTTCTTTTTTTTTTTTTTTTTAACATGTCTCTGGTGTCCTCTCTGTTGTTTCTAGATATGGATTTTCCTTTATTTATCTGACTTTGGATTTATTGGGCTTTCTAAAACTGAAAATTGGTGCTTTTAGTTCTTGAAGTACTGAGTATGGCTTTTTGAGATGGAATGTTGAGTTTCCTTTATTCCCTCTCTTCCCTCCTTCTCGAATTCTCATTAAACATATATTAGACTTGTTTCATGTTTTCTATTCCTTTGTCTTTTTTGCTATATTCTATAGAATTTCTTCAGCTCTATTTCCGTTCACTTATTTTCTCTTCAGCTGTGTCTTATCTGAGGTTCAAAACAGCCAATGCCTCTTACATATTAACTGTGACTTTTTTTTCAGTCTTAGAAGCTTCAGTCGGCTCATTTTATATCTGCTTAGTGATTTTAATAGTCTCTTTCTCCCATAATCTTATTTCCTTCTCTTTTTTAAACTTTTCTCTCTGACCTTACATTCTAGTTCTCCCACTTGAGTCCCATCCCAGCCATCCTGACTCCCTTCTATTGCAAGTATACTCCCATCTCCAAATTTTTGCTCTGACTGATCTCTACTGAAAACAAGTAGAATGTTTTCACTTGACTACAAGGAATATGCATGTCTTACTGCTTTACTTCCTTCAAGTTTTTATTTATTATTATTTTTTTTACTTATCAATAGTTACTTTATTTATTTATTTATTTTTAATTTTATTTTATTTTTAAACTTTACATAATTGTATTAGTTTTGCCAAATATCAAAATGAATCCACCACAGGTATACATGTGTTCCCCATCCTGAACCCTCCTCCCTCCTCCCTCCCCATACCATCCCTCTGGGTCAAGTTTTTATTTAAATGTCACCATCCAACACAGGGGTTCCCTGGTGGCTCAAATGATAAAGAGTCCATCTGCAATGTGGGAGATCTGGGTTCAATCCCTGGGTCGGGAAGACCCGCTGAAGGAGGGAATGGCAACCCACTCCATTATTCTTGCCTGGAGAATCCCCACCGACAGAGGTGCCTGGCAGGCTACAGTCCATGGGGTCGCAAAGAGTTGGACACGACTGACTAAGCACAGCACACAACACATACCACGTATATTCCTTATATCCACTCCTTCCTTTATCTTCCTCTACAGCACCTCTTACTTTCAAAAACTATATAGTTGATATATTTAACTTGAATGTATATGACTAAAAGCAGAGATCTTTTCTGGTTTATTATTATTATTATTATTATTATTATATCTCCAGTACTTAAAATAGTGCCTGACACTTAGAGGACACTATAAGTATTTGTGAATGAATATTAAATACACTTACTCTTTCTGTTGTATCCAATAATCTTGGTTTCTGCTTTTATTTTATATGATGTTTTGTCTCCTTGAGTTCAAGTTCCTTGAATTTATACATGGGAATTCTTTAAGGCCAGCACTGAAGCTATGCAAGTCCAGAAATTTACATTAGCTTTTGTCAGGCATCTTGAATTACAGTAAACTCATGGCCTTGCATGTATCATTTATTCGTCCGAAGTTTTTCAGACTGCATGCAACATTGTCCCTGACTATATGTCAAAAACTATCAGAAATGAAAATAGTAGGGTACTTTAATGTACTTTTTCAGGGCAAATCTTGAAGGCAAAAAATAAATGGGGATATAGAATAATTAGCACATATATAAGAACTGACATCCCTAAATGGAAAAATATGCTTATTTGTATGCCCAAAATAAGTCAAATACTTGGCCATAAAGCAAATCTTCATAAATTTTAAAAAGTAAGGGTTGTCGAGATCACATGCACAACTAAAAGCCTAATAATAATAAATTCAACTATTATGAATTAAGAAAAATATCTATCTGATCCTTGTATCAAAGATGAACTAAAACTACATTTGAAAGCTATCTAGGAAGTCATTAAAATGAGAATACTTTAGAACAGCATCTGTGGGACACAGCAAAAGCTTCACTTAGAAGAAAATTATAGCCTCAAATAGCCTCAAAGACTAAAATCAAAGATACTTTGAGCTCATCTTGCTGTTGGTGTTGGTGGTGTTTAGTCACTAGGTCGTGTCCAACTCTTTACAACTCCAGGGACTGTAGCCCACCAGGTTCCTCTGTCCATGGGATTTCCCAGGCAAGAGCGAGGGTTCATCTTAAAAAATTAGAAAAAGAACAATACAGTTAACTGGAATTAGAAAGAAAAAGAGAGAAAATAAAAAAGAAAAGAGAAATAAAATAAAAATCTCATTCTTTGAAAAGATCAGTAAAAAAAGATAAACCCTTCTAAGCTTGATTTGGGAAAGAGAGAAAAATTATTTAGAATTAGGAATGAGAAATGAGATATAAACACAGACACAGAAGAGATATGCTGTGAAAGTTGATGGAAGTGAGTTTGAAAAATTAGATAAAATAGGTAATTTCCTAACAAAATTTCAATAAGAACCTTGTTTAGAACAATTACAATAGAGGAGCTGGAGCATGAGGTTCAAGGTCCCCTTTCAGAATGCAGCTTTCAACACAAGAAAACAGAGTGACTTCTAGGGCTGAAGAATGCAGAGACTCCTGGGAAATTCCAAAGTATACAGCTCCAGAAAAGTGTGACCCCAACATTATCTTCCTAAACACTGTGTGAATTCAATTATAGAATAATCAGGCCTAAGATTACAACATCTTATTGAATCTTATTGGGAGCCCCGGATCCAGACCTAGCTCAGGGGCAGATTATTTGAAAGATGCTGAGAAGATAACCTATGAAGATGTTAAGTCCCTTTGGAATCAATATGCTAAAAAGGTTATAAATAAGTTTCTGGTAAATCCATGAAGCTTGGCCTTCTTGGTTTCACTCTCTCAGCTGGAAATTCCCACCATTTCTCAAAACATGCAGATCATCAAATTCAGCTTTGTCAAGATATGCATTCCTGAGCTATTGTTGGTATTGACCATTTCTTGGGAAAATGTCAACATCATGTTCACATGATTACTGCTCAGATGGAAACATTTTAAACTCATGAAAAGGAGAGATTAATGAGAATGCAGTTTTCAAGGTCAGAGTCATGCATTTCAGTAAAAATTTACCTCCTTCCAAAACCAAATAAAGTGATATTGAACCACAGTTTTTGCTGAGAGGCAGGGGCTGTGAAAGGAGTAAATTAAGCAGTATTTATCAAAATTGGCTGCAGAGATTATATATTACAAGGTTTTGCATTATTATTATAGTCACCATTGAACCATGAAAATTGTATGATTGTTTTGTGCAGCAGGGTGACAACTTGAAGCAGAGAATCCAGCTAAGCCTTGAGTCCTGACCCACAAAACTGTGAGATAATAAATACATGTGTCATTTTAAGCTGCGAAATTTGTGACAACTTGTTATTCAGCAATAGAAAAGTCATACAGATGCCTCGGACTCTCCTCACCCTCTTCTCACTCCCTGTACAGCCTCCCTCCTCTCCCATCCATCTTCCAGATAAATCATTCCTACTCACCTTTTCAGGCTCAATTTGAACATCCTATTTTTCAAAACCCTTCTCTGCACTCTTCCCTCCACCCCTGTCCTTTGGCCCCATAATACCTACAGATACCCATATTATACATTTATATTACATGTATGTTTGAAGCTCCCTCGTCTTGTATGTCTAACCCTTTGACTAGATGTGTGCACCTTTGAAGCAAAGGGCCATGTCTTAGTGGTTTTTATATTCTCAATGTCAAGCATGATGCCTGCCATAAAGAAAACATTCAATAAATGTTTGTGTGGTAGGTACACACCTAAGTCCAAAAACTCCTTATTTTAAATAGGTCAATTAAATTATCAACCTCAAATTCCCTCTTCACCAGGTAGGCAGGAAACTTACTCTTAATTTTTCTTAATTTTCCTTTCCCTTTTCTGAAAGTCATCCAGAAATCTAAGATCTTACCCTGTGCCAAAGTATTTTGGGTAAGAGTCTCCATCACCTGTTCAGCCAGGTGTGCTAACATATTCATTGTCTGTGTCTACATTTCATTGTGGTATGCAGGCTTCTCATTTTGGTGGCTTCTCTTGTTGCAGAGCACAGGCTCTAGGCATGTGGGCTTTAGTAGTTGCACCATGTGGGTTCAGTAGTTGTAGTACATGGGCTTAGTCACCTCTCAGCATATGGGATCTTCCTGGACTAGGGATCAAAACTGTGTCCACAGCGTTGGCAGTCAGACTCATAACCGCTGCACCACCAGGGAAGTCCTATAAGCCCTCTTGACTTGAGCACACCTAATGGAGACAGCTCTGTGTGCTGCCAGCTTCACATCTTGAGTTTCATCTCAAGGGCCTCTCTGCTTTCCTGCCTCCAGGCTTTATCCTAAGCCCTGGAGCTCACCTCTGCCTAGGTTCAGGCTTGTCCCAGAAGTAGGGAGGTGTTAACATCCCACCCCCACCCACCAGGCAACCATTTGCCAACGGGTCACAGGACTTTGTGGATAAATGTCCCAGGCTCGTAACATTCAGAGGACAATTCAGAGGTGCATTGTACAGGTTCCCCTTGAGAGCCCCAGTGGCCTGAGCCTCTGTGGCCTGCAGTGGTGACCAGCCCTGTGGCACTTCCTTGTTGGCTTTTCTTCCCTCTCCATCTCATTCCTTGCTTCCACACTCTGGATTCTAAAAATCGCTCCCAAATAATTATCTTTCCAAGGCTCAGCTTTCAGAGGAAACTCAGACAACCTAGGGCACCTTTTCTGGAGAAAATGCTAATGAGGAGTGATAAACCCAAGAGGCAAGTTCTAGACTGAGCAGAGGGGATGGAGAGGTGAGGTGAGAATAGATAAACAAAATAAGAAAATCGGATGATAACCTACAGAGCTGTCCCAGTGAAGGAGATGAAACTGGCCTATAAAGGTTCATCTGTGCAATGTCTGGACCAAGTTCAAGAGGAGGATCATGCAGCTTCCAGGATCTGGGTATTGACAGATTGTTGCTCATGGGTAGACGGAAAGAATGCTAGCTCAGTCTCTGACAGCACTGCTTGAGCAATGTAAATGCTGATGCCACACTGTGACCTCATCCCCAGCCTCTCAAAGTGGGACAGCATGGGGAAAAGAGTGCTTAGACAACTCTTTGGGAAGAGGAACAGTGCCAGCATAAACTGAGAGGTATAAGCAGTGAGGCTGCTGGGAAAGACTAGAGCATCTAGAGCAAATCAATGAGGTCACAGTCAAGGAAAGGGAGAGAAAGCGAGAGAAAGGGAGGAATGAGGTCAGGCATTCCCAGAGCTCCTCTATGGTGCTCAGCACTGAGCTCAGTGCTCAGGGTTCCCTTGGCCACACCAGTCTAGAGTTAAATGTGGGCAAATACTGATTCAAAATGTAGGTTTTATTATTATTCAAGCATAAGGAGTCTTCCCAGGTGGCACTAGTGATAAAGAACCCACCTGCTAATGCAGGAGATGTAAGAGACCCTGGTTCAATCCCTGGCTCAGGAATATCTCCTGGAGAAGGAAATGGCAACCCACTTCAGTATTCTTGCCTGGAAAATCCTACAGACAGAGGAGCCTGGCAGGCTACAGTCCATAGGATCGCAAAGAGTTGGATATGACTGAAGTGACTTAGCATGCACAAACGAGGAGGCCAAAATATTAGGAGACAACTACCATTGAGAAGACAGCTTACTACTCAGCAAGCCATGCCAGGCAGGGCCACATGTAGAAGCACCAGGTACAGTCAAGAGGCCAAAGGAGGGAGGGAAAATAGTGGACAAGAGTATTTATTGTGCTTTCCATGGGAAGGAAAAGGAAAAAGCAGATTTGCTCCAGATGGTGAGCTGTGCCCAATTCTTTGCAACCCCATGGACTGTAGCCCACCAGACTCCTCTGTCCATGGGATTTTCCAGGCAAGAATACCAGAGTATGTTGCCATTTAAGGTTAACTAATTTGAATAATTTCAGTGAGCTCTGGGATGGAGTGTGTGTCCCAAGTCTTCTGGTACCTGGATCTAGAATGATTAGGACAGGGAACTAATTGCCTGAGTATGACAGTAAAGAATATGCCTGCAATGCAGGAGACCCAGGTTCAATCCTTGCGTTGAGAAGAACTCCTAAGAAGGGAGCGGCAACCCACTCCAATATTCTTGCTGGAAGATTCCATGGACAGAGGAGCCTGGTGGGCTACAGTCCGTGGTGTGGCAAAGAGTAAGACACAACTGAGTGATAGACCAGTTAAAGCTTAATGAAGATGGTGACTGGGGTATGGGCTTCTGACTGGCTAGTTTGCATATGAAAGGCACTCTCTAGGTGAGTTCTTTGCTCTCTCTGGGAATTATTTAATCCTGGGAGGTACAGTCACTTCCAGTGTCAGCAAGCCCCAAGATGTCAAAACATCAAAATAAAATGATGTGCTCAATACACATATTTAGATTAATAATCTGCATTTTTAATATGCTCTTGCCCCTGCCTGCTATTGCAGGAGTTCCAGCCTCTACAAAGGCTTTCCCATTATGTTTGGTAGGACCAGTGGAATTAAACATGTGCTTGGCAAGAAGTCTGGACATTCACTACATAGTAATTATCATTGTCTTTCTTCTCTTGCTCTGAGACAATATAAGTTGTAAACCTATAGGAAAGCAAGAACACCCTATTTGGCCATTGTTTTCTACAGTTTATTGTCAAGCTGCCTCCCACCAAATGCCAAGGCTGGTTCTTCTGGGAATCAGTGCTTCTGTCTAGCATGGCTATCTCTGGCATGCCTGCTAGGTGTCACAGTTTCTACCAGAAACTATTTCTTCCTCCTCCTTGGGTAGAATACTACCCTTGGGAATACCAGGGACACCTCTGCTGGAGACCAGCCCCTACAACACAGCACCACTACCATTTCCACTGCCTCTGTAGTAGATTGTCAGCCTCAAGGAACCAAAGCTCAGCAGTGTTCAGGTCAAAGGAAAAAACACTCTTATCTCCATTTACTATTTTACATTCAGTTGAGGTATAAGAAAAATAAGAGTGGTCAATATATATTAAGCTTTCAACTTAAGCTAATGTGCTTGTCACACAATAATGATCTCTCAAAAGTCGTAATCTTCAGAACCTATGAACATGTTACTTTACATAGCAAAAGAGATTTTGCAGATATGATTAAATTAATGATCTTGACACGGAGCAGTTATCCAGGATCCTGTGGGGTGGGTCCAATCTAATCAAAAGAGTCCCTTTAAGTGAAAGATGAAAGTAGAAGCCTCAGAATCATAGATAGAGCTGAATATACTATACTTCTAACTCTGAGGATGGAGGGAGGAGCCACAAACCAAGGAATAAAGACTGCCTTCAGTAGCTGGCAAAAGCAGGAGAATGGATCCTTCCTTAGTCTCCAGAAGAAATATAGCCCTGCTGGTCCCTTAATTTTAGGTCAGTGAGACCCAGTTCAGACTTCTGACCTCCAGTATTGTAAGACACGAAATTTGTTTTGCTTTATGCTGTTAAGGTTGTGGTAATTTGTTACAGCAGCCATAGGAAACTAACACAGCCAAGTTCTGGGCCAAGTATTTACATGTGTTGTCTCAATTCTCCCAAGAACTCGATGAGGAAATAGCATGATTACTACTACTCAGTAGATGGGGGAACTAAGTCATGAATAGTTGTGTTAATTACCCAACTCAGAGCTCACAGTCTCAGAGCTACTGTGTAGCAGAACCAGGCTCTATCCTATCTGAGGCCATCTTCATTTCAAGTCAGTGTGCTTAACCCATTTGCAGCATGGTCTCCTGGCCATGCATGGAGTTGTATTCAGTGTTCTGCAGCATTTTCAGTGAAATGGTAGTAGCCAGAGTAGGACAAGCCCACACCTTTCCAGTCTCAAGGAGTATGCCTTACCAAGACAGGATAATAATTGGGTAATTTGGTCAGTCTCTGCTTCTCCTGGCCTGAGAATTTTCCATTTCTAACCCTAGTCCAGCCAGGATTCTAGTCCAGCCAGAATCCTCTAAAGAAACCTGGGCTGTCACTGCTCTCCCTGGCCTTAGTCCCACCCATCTCATCTGAGCCAATCACATGCAAGCATGTGGAGTTCTTTACTAAGGAGTCTAATGGATCTCAGAGCAGGGAAATAAACACTGCTGCTTTATTGAACTTGCTGTTATTTTGGATCCCCTGGGGAAGGTCTGATAGCTTAAGACCTTCTAAAGGAACATGCCCAATGTTGGCACCTTCTTCCTTGACTTATGCCAACCCCACATTCTTCTGTAAAGCCCCCTTTTCCAAGTACCCTCAAGTGTCTGTGATCCCTCTGCCTTGGGGTTCTCTGCCCTTCTTCATTTCCTCTTGTTATTATCTTGCAAACCACATGTTGATGGGGTCTTTCTCTGCTCTGTCACTGGATCTGGAGGGGACAGTTGTGAGCTCAGGCTATAAGATAAGGACAGAAGTAGCAGATGCTGAATTTTAGTCCATTTTCCCCATCAGTAAAGGCTGTATCTGATTTCCTCACTCACTCAGCTCACCAAGGAGAGCATAATTGTTCTCAGATTCAGCACCATCCAGCCCAGTATGAGGAAAGCTCATTGTCCTAACAGCAGGGCTGTGGATATTTGTGAATAAATGACCCTTTCCTCCCTGGCTGAGGACCAACTTGCTTTTTCAGGTCAGACTTAGAACTACCGCCCAGCTGTCCTGGATCTCCCTTGGACAGCCTGGACAAGCAACAATGGCTTTGAGTCTTCAAGAGACGGACAGGAGGGTTTCAGGAAGGTTTTGCCATTCATTCTAATTCATCCATCCTCCAGCTTCCACTTCCAGGCTGGACCAGGAGACAACTGGGCTGCAGATACCAAGATGCTCTTAGACTGGCCCGAAGTGCTGAACCTAACTTGTCCCCCTGCTTCTCCCTGACTTCAGGCTACCTTTCTCTAGAGATGCTCTTTATCTCCTCATGCAAACAGATGTCCAGAAGGCTTGAGCACATGAGCAAGTATCCAAAGTTTCTTGCAAAAGTCATTGACACTTCTTGGAAGGTAGGAAAATGGACCTTTTCTAATTATTATTGCTGCTTTGGTGGCTGTCATTTTTAACTGTGCTGATGGTTCTTTGGGGGCTCTGCTCCTGGGAAGACTAAAGTTCACACACTAAGCAACTCTGAGGGGTTTGAGTATATGTATATACATATGACCTTCTTCCAAAGCCTCAAGAACTCTGTGAGTCAGTCTCAGCATTGGCCATATGTCTAGACCATTCAAATGTGGATTTAAAGCCCCATCAGGTTCTCACCTGTCAAGCTTACTCAAGCAGGCAGAAGAGCTGTTATCCTCAAGCTCTGAAGAAAGACCTTCAGAGCCCTTGGGGTGTAGACAAGGACAGTGGTGGCTTTCTTTAGCTCAAAGGCAGTAGCCTGAGTCTGAGCCACATGGTTGACCAGATAGGCTTTCCTTCAACCATAGCTTCTCCCCCAACCCCGCCCCTGGTCCTTTGGTATTCCTGATGGGCCGCCTCCCTGAAGATTACCCAGCTATCTCCTACATCCTATGACCTGTACTTCCCAGCAAGGAAAGGGCAAACTGGGTGGAAGCCAGCTCCTAATCAGGGAAATGGAATCCAGAAGGTGTGCCACTCACCATCATCTGGGAAATGAGTCCCAGTTGACACAAGTGACATGCCTGGGCATCAGGTGGGTAGGATGGAGACTGGGATGGCTGTCAAATAACAGCAGAGGGGAGATACTCACAGGTTAGTGGGCAGAAGCTATGCCAGACACTAAGTGCCAATAGCAGGAGTGGTTCCTTGCACTCCAGCCTAAGCTGGGGAGTGTGAGGGGGTTTATTCTCACAACTACTAGACTCGTCCTCAAAGTTATCTCAGTCACCTCAGATACTTCTAATTATGCCAAATCCTGCCCCTAGCTTTGGACATGATATTTCTGGCTGTCTTGGCATCCTTTCTCAGGCACGATTCTTATGCACCACCACCATGGTAGGAAATCATATTGGTTTCCTGTGGCTGCTATAACAAATATGACGAACTTAGTGGCTTAAAGCAGCATATGTTTATTCTCTTACAGCTCTGGAGGATAGAAGTCCAAAGCCAGTTTCAGGGAGTGAGCGTCAAGGTGTCAGCAGGTTCATGCTCCCCTAGAGGCTTGAAGGGAGAACTCATTTTTCTGCCTTTTCTTAACTGCTGCCAGCAGTCCTTATAGTCCTTGGCTTGCAATTCCTTCCTCCATATTCAAAGCCAGTACATAACATCCTCAGATGCTTCTGTCCTTATCACACTGCCCTGTTCCTCTCTGTCTCAGAGAGCCCTCCGCCTCCTTCTTATAAGTGTGTGAGTGCTAAGTCACTTCAG
Organism: Bison bison bison; assembly: GCF_000754665.1. Lineage (NCBI taxonomy): Eukaryota > Metazoa > Chordata > Mammalia > Artiodactyla > Bovidae > Bison > Bison bison. The sequence continues at coordinate 1,888,950 of NW_011494713.1, forward strand.
TCATGCCTGACTCTTTGCAACCCTGTGGACTATAGCCCACCAGACTCCTCTTTCCATAGGATTCTTCATGCAAGAATACTAGAGTGGGTTACCATGCCCTCCTCCAGGGGATCTTCACAACCCAGGGATGGAACCCGCAACTCTTATGTCTGCTGCATGGGCAGGAGTGTTTTTTACCACTAGTGTCACCTGGGAAGCTCCTTCTTATAAGAGACTGACCCAGATAATCCAGGATAAGCTCCATCTCAGGATCCTTAACTCATGTCTGCAACAGACCCTTTTTTCCACATAAGGTGACATTCCCAGTATTCCAAGGCTTAGGACTTGGACCTCTTTGGGGTGTTTACTCAGCCTATCACAGGGACATCCCCACCCCCTTCTCAGGCCTGGAGAGAATCAGACTTATGAGAGGACAATAAAAGGATTTAAATCTGGATCTTTTACTCTCTGAAGCCCAAGCTTTCCCCATTCCATCATACTACTGTCATGAAATAATTGTGAATTTCTGAATCTAGGAGGTTACAAATTTACCCACGTGGAAATAGACCCTTGAGCTCCAGAGCCTCTTGGAAGCAACTGGCTGCTGCCTGAACTAAGGATGACAGGGCCTCTGCAATCCTCCTTGTGGCCGAAGTCCTTTGCCAGCTCCTGTGAAGCAGGCTAAGTCATTCCAAACTGCTGACTGTCAGAGAAGGGAGTAAAGTAGGACAGAAGGAGTGTTTGCATGGTCAGCTGAGCTTTCTCATGGTTTTCAAAACACTGCTGGTGTCAGTTATCCTGTGCAGGGTGGGTCAAAAGTGTAGCTTTTATGGAGGCAAAAGAGAATGCTCATTCCATTATAAAAATACCTGTGTTGGCTAAATGCTAAGTCAAATAATACCAAATACCACCACAGCCGTGGCTCTGCCCTTTTTGTGTGTCATCACATGTAAATCCTAATTTCATTAACCTTGCATGCATCCCATTTACCCATTTAAATTATTCCCAGAGATGCAATCTCTTGCCATCTGTGTAAGCAAAGCAAATGCAGGCGCTGTCTCGCTCACAGTCAGCTCTCGGCTAAGATAAATTCATGTGTATTTCGGCAGCTTTCTCCTTGCTGTGGTGCTTGGGCACAAAAACAACATGGCTTGGCTCGTAAATATCATCACCTTAGTTGACTCTCCAAGCCACGCAGAGAAATATTGGCAATAACATTCCACTTTGAGAGATTCTTTTTTTCATCAGACAGGTGTACTTAATGGGAGAAGCATTCCTAAAGCATTGGCTATCCTGTAAATTTTGTAAAGCAAATCTCTTTTTAACATTGATTTCCATTATGTCTGAGACATTCTCCCAAATCTTTTGCTCTTACTGCTTAGTTGTGATGACTCTGCAGACAAGGAGGGGAGGAGTGAGTTTCTTAAGGGCCAGCTGCCTACCGGGTAGGGACAATCTAATAAACAGGGAGCCTTGAGCTGCAGCATGTTTCTGAATCTCTCCTGTGAAATGACCCCTTGGGTCATTTCCAACTCAGGTAACCTCCGACTCCTCAGCTACCGTGAATATGATGGGGAGGCAAAAGGGGACAGAGACATAACATGGGAGAAATAGCAAAACAAGGCATGTGTTTGCTCCAGCAGAGGTACGGGAGCTTGGGGTGGCTCAGCAGGACAAGAAGGACAAAGTGGAGGTGACCTGGGTAGTTAGGAAGGCAGAAGGGTGCAATGAAAGCTCTTGGACTTTGGTAACATACTAGATGGAGGTCAAATGTTGGTTACATTCAAGCTTGATGTGCTCACCCTCAGGAAAGTCTGGCACAATTTCTGAGCCTGTTTCCCCATCTGTAAAAGAAAGATAGTAATACTTACTGGTGGTCAGTTGTGAGAGTTAGATGTAATCTGAAAAAGCCATATAGTGAATGCTTTAGTCTTTTCAGGCCATATGATCTCTGCTCCAACAACCCAGCTCTGCCCATGTAGCATGAAAACAGGCATAGACAGTATGTAATGTAGGTTGTGGCTCTGTTCCAATAAAACTTTATTTATAAAAACAAGCAGTGAGCTGGATTTGACCTGTGGAGGGCATCTCATCTATTAGTAGAACATGCCTAGTACACAGCCTGGTTAGGGTGCTGCTCCTGGGCCTGTTTGCACTCAAATCCATTTATCATCCTTGTCTGCACCTCTCTGGACCACTCCAGGATTAGGAGAACTCTAATCCTTCTCTTCCTTTGCCAACTATCTCCTGGATGGATTTGGCCAATAAGAGGACTGGGTGGGAGTCAGAGACAGGTTACTCTCTATTAGGCCTGTGAATCCGGCAGCATTTGCCTCACTAGACAGCCCATCCCTGCACAGCCTTGGCTTCCTGCTTCTCAGCACCTGGGAAGAAGCTGCCATCTCCTTATCTTTCCCCCACCCACCTTAGTGTGGTCATAGCTAATCTCTGGGATGTCTCACCATCACCTGATGGCTTTCTAGCTCTCCTGGCCTTTTTGTAATTAGCTCATGTATTAGTTCCCTGGGCTTCCCTGGTTCCTCAGACAGTAAAGAATCCACCTGCAATACAGGAGACTCAGGTTCAATCCCTGAGTTGGGAAGATCCCCTGGAGAAGGGATTGGCTACCCACTCCAGTATTCTTGCCTGGGAAATCCCATGGACAGAGGAGCCTAGTGGATTATAGTCCATGGGATCTCAAAGAGTCTGACACTACTAAACGACTAGTGCATGCATACACACACACACACACACACACACACACACACACATTCAGTTACCTCTCTTCAACTATCTGGCCTGAACTCACTTGTTTTCTTGACTAGACCCTGACTAAAAGATTTAGTTTTCTATAAACAGTTGATGCTCTTAATTCATTCATTTTAACACCTGAATATATTTAATTTCATGGAACATTTCTGCAGAATAAATATCTGTAAGTAGATTCTTACCTAGTTCTTATAAGGAGAAATGCAGAATTTTTGTCATTCAGTCAACAAACAAGTGTGTGCCAGGCATTTTGCTCTTGGAATATGCCCTGGAAATACAGCAATGAACCCAAGGTCATACAGTCTAATAAACTAGCTGATGACTTTATTCATCATGCAATCCAACTACTTTGTATTACATGCAAGGAAAATAAGACCACAAAGATAACTGAAGCTAATATGTATTGGGGGATGTAATTTGTGGGAGGCTTTCATCTAAGTACTTTGTCTTGATTAACTTCCTTAACACTTCATGACAGCCCAATGAAGTAGGCAGTATTGTTTTCCCCATTTTAGTGATGTACATAGAGGTAAAAGAATTTATCTGAAAGCATTTAGCTAGCAAATTATGGAGCTGGGACTTGAACCCAGGCAGCCTGGCTACGAATCTCAAGCTTCTAATCAAACAGTAGACTTCCTCCCTCCCAAGAGAGTAAAGGACATGCTGAAAGCCATAGTTACTGGCATAGTCAGGACCAGAACCAGGTTCTCAAGTTCTAGTTATAAGTTACAATCTTTAGTGAATTGTCAGCCACTGCTATAATCATTAAGACAACAGCCATCCCTCTAGAAGAAATAACAAAAAAAATCACTACATGTCATAGTCTTTAATATACTCCATAAAAGAACACAGAAGTTGATGAGGAATCTGCTGCACCAGCCATCAATAACACTTTGCAAAATGTCCAAAATCTAACAAACACTGCAAAATATCATAAAATCAGAATTTCACAGGTAAGAGATTATAGTTAAGTGGTTTTGAAATTATTTCAACTTTGTAAGCCTTTCTTTAAATCAAAGCTTCTGAAGGATCCCAATAAACCAATTAACCAATAAAAGTGGAACTGCCACAATTGAGATGGGTGGAAAGTGTTAGAAGGTTCCTCTTCTGGCCTCTGTTTCCCTTTCCCATAGCCCTGAGCAGACTCCCCACCAGTGCCACCACACCCTAGTCTCCTTAAACCCCTGAGAAGTGACAGGACTTCTCCCAAAGTTGTTGGGGTGATTAGGACACCGTCAAGATCAGAGCCCAGACTCTGAGTCCCTCACCAATGCTCTTCTCAGCATCATCACTGTATGCTCTGTTGTCTTAGTTTGGGGAACCGTGAATATCTTTCCAGCAGGCAGATGTATGCGTTTTTTGAGCCCATCCACATGGGCAGCAATAAAAGAAGATGGAATGGCCAGCAGAGAGAGGTAAAAGAGAAAGCCTCAGAGCAGGCCTAATTTCTGAGGCTCTAACCATCCCCAGCTACATGGTCAAGGCTGTACTGAGATAAATGGAGAAGAAAACAGCTCTCTGATCCACTTGGGGGGTGGAGTAGGGGGAGCACTTGAAATGGCTCAGCAAGAAGAATTTCCCAAGATATCAAAAGCCTGAGGTCCTAGGACTATAATGAGCTGGCAATGCAGCCCAGGGCTTGCTGTTCACAGTTGTTTTATGGCAGAACAGCAGGGCTGGCTGCCATAGCACTGGAGCCCAGAATCTGAGAGGGCCCATGGGTTTCCATGCTGCAGTGGTTCTTACCCCTGATATGTTTCTCTAAGGCTTTCCCCGATGTAGCCAACAACCTCCAGCTGCCATTTAAACTTCATGGGGATTCCCAGTTCTCAGCAGAGAGAAAGGAAAGCCCTGGAAACCCCCAGCTTTGAGACAGCTCTCTTAGCTTAGGAGCCCAATGATGCAGAGACAAATCCTTGATGGCTGAGCAGAGCGGGCTGGATAGAGGAAGAAGCAAGATGATATACCGGGACCCTACTGCCCCCGGGATTTTTGTTGTCTGCTGTACATGTGCCAGCCCAGTGACCAAAGCAAGGTCACTAAAGATCATTAACCTCCAGAATCGCTGGCCAGGTTTCACATGCAGCAACACATCATCTCTTTGTTGAGATTTCCACCTCTTCTAAATAGACTGTATTATTCAAAGGTATTCTCTGCAGAACCAGACCTGAGTGGTTTATTTTCTTTGCTATTAAGGTCTAGTTGAAAACTCAGAACTTTTGCTTGAATTACCATCAAACCATAGGGGTTCATTGGTCGCTCAGATGGTAAAGAACCCGCCTGCCAATGCAGCAGGTATAATAAACATGGGTTTGATCCCTGGGTCAGGAAGATCCCCTGGAGGACGAACTGGCAACCCACTCCAGTATTCTTGCCTGGGAAATTCCCTAAACAGAGGAACCTGGTGGGCTATAGTCCATGGGTTCACAAAAAGTCAGACACAATTGAGGGACTAACACTTTTATTTTTCACCATCAACCCAAGTCTTATAAAGACATAGGGCCTGACAGTTTTCCACTTATGGATTAGATACTAGTTATTTTTTCTGACTTTTAACAGTTTTTCAGTCTAACTTGTCATCCCAGTGTTCTTCCCATTCCAGATGACAATGCAAATTGGACATGCAGCATGCACTTCAAGCTGCCCTTCCAGAAAGCCTGAGTACCTAATGGTCTGTGATACTATTGGCTTGTTTTGTTTTGGTTTTTTTTTTAAGTAAATTCTTTTTTAAATTCCAGTAAATTGGTTAAGTTCATGTCTTAAAGGAAAAAAAAAGTCAATGTTTTCAATTGCTCTCTCTTCTCTCAGGGTATCCTCTCGTGGGAATAGGCTTCATCAGACTTGGCAGAGGGTCCAGCATTGCCTTCCTCTCCTGTTCCAAGCTTTCCCCTCTTCATTTTGTCAGAGCCTTTCTGTAGTCATGGGCCTGACCTTGAAAACTTCATTCAGGAGCTATGACTAAGGCCCACAATAAGCAGGCTCTACTCTACTCTGTTCTGGAAGCATCCGTGTCTATCATTCAATTTCAGATTCTTCCCTTCTCAAAAAAGTGCAAAAAAAAAAAATTTAGCAGTGCATGCTAAGATGCTTCAGTCATGTCCAACTCTTTGTGACTTCATGGATTGTAGCCCATCAGGCTTCTCTGTCCCTGGGATTCTCCAGGCAAGAATACTGGAGTACATTGTCATGCTTTTCTTCAGGGGATCTTCCCAACCCAGGAACTGAACCCGAGTCTCCTTCATTGGCACTTGAGTTCTTTACCATTAGTGCTACTTCAGTTCAGTTCAGTCGCTCAGTCGTGTCCGACTCTTCACAACCCCATGAATCACAGCATGCCAGGCCTCCCTGTCCATCACCAACTCAGACTCATGTCCATCGAGTCAGTGATGCCATCCAGCCATCTCATCCTCTGTCGTCCCCTTCTCCTCTTGCCCCCAATCCCTCCCAGCATCAGAGTCTTTTCCAATGAGTCAACTCTTCGCATGAGGTGGCCAAAGTATTGGAGTTTCAGCTTCAGCATCATTCCCTCCAAAGAAATCCCAGGGCTGATCTCCTTCAGAATGGACTGGTTGGATCTCCTTGCAGTCCAAGGGACTCTCAACAGTCTTCTCCAACACCACAGTTCAAAAGCATCAATTCTTCGGTGCTCAGCCTTCTTCACAGTCCAACTCTCACATCCATACATGACCACAGAAAAAACCATAGCCTTGACTAGACAGACCTTTGTTAGCAAAGTAATGTCTCTGCTTTTGAATATGCTATCTAGGTTGGTCATAACTTTCCTTCCAAGGAGTAAGCAACTTGGGAAGCCCCAAATTAGCAGTAGTCATCTCTAATCGGTGGGACTTGGGGAGATCTGAATTTTCTACTCCTTTACCTAATTTTTTCTAATTCTACCATATATCTCCCATGGAATAAAAGAGCTATTATCTTTACTTGTGTGATAATTGTCCCTCCACATTTTATTATAATTTTACCATACTCATAAATCACTAAGCAATAAATTTTTTAACTTTAATTGTTTTTAAATTTCAGATAAAAAGAAAAAATACATTTTTTACACTTTTAAGAGTTTATTAAATAAAGGACAAAAATGTGAAGAAGCAGAAAGAAGCTGTCTAGAACTATACCATCCAATATAATAGCCACCAACCACATGTGACTGTTCAGTACTTGGAAATGGGACCAGTTCAACCTGAGATGAATAGGAAGTGACAAATGCACACCAGATTTTGAAGACATATGTTAATGTGAGAAAAGTAATGTAAAACATCTCATTAATACTTTTATATTGACTGCTTATTGAAATGTTAATATTTTAAACACTTATTTTAAATAAAATATATTACCATAATTAATTTCACTTCTTTCTTTTTATTTTTTAATTGTAGCTACCAAAAAATGTTAAATTACACATGTGGCTTGAATTGTATTTCTATTGATGACACTGGTCTACAGGCTTTCTGAATCCTTTACATTCAAAATTTTCACAAAACAACACTTCTAAACAATTGTTGGTGCCTACTGGACATCCAAAGCAAACACCCTCTTCCAACAACAAAAGAGAATACTCTACACATGGATATCACCAGATGGTCAATACCAAAATCAGATTGATTATAATATAATCTTTGCAGCCAAAGATGGAGAAGCTCTATACAGTCAACAAAAACAAGACCACGAGATGACTGTGGCTCAGATCATGAACTCTTTATTGTCAAATTCAGACGTAAATTGAAGAAAGTAGGGAAAACCAGTAGACCATTCAGGTACGGCCTAAATCAAATCCCTTATGATTATACAGTGGAAGTAACAAATAGATTCAAGGGATTAGATCTGATAGACAGACTGCCTGAAGAACTATGGATGGAGGTTCTTGACATTGTACAGGAGGCAGTGATCAAGACCATCCTGAAGAAAAAGAAATGCAAAAAGGCAAAATGATTGTCTGACAAGGCCTTACAAATAGCTGAGAAAAGAAGAGAAGTGAAAGGCAAAGGAGAAAAAGAAAGATATACCCATTTGAATTCAGAGTTCCAAAGAATAGCAAGGAGAAATAAGAAAGGCTTCCTCAGTGGTCAATGCAAAGAAATAGAGAAAAACAGTAGAATGGGAAAGACTAGAGATCTCTTCAAGAAAATTAGAGATACCAAAGGAACATTTCATGCAAAGATGGGCACAATAAAGGACAGAAATGGTATGGACCCAACAGAAGATATTAAGAAGAGGTGGCAAGAATACACAGAAGAACTATACAAAAGAGATCTTCATGACCCAGATAACCACAATGGTGTGATCACTCACCTAGAGCCAGACACCCTGGAATGTGAAGTCAAGTGGGCCTTAGGAAGCATCACAAC
>NW_011494713.1:1897157-1900958 GCF_000754665.1 Bison bison bison
AATACTGCACAACTGCACTCATCTCACACACTAGCAAAGTAATGCTCAAAATTCTCCAGGCCAGGCTTCAACAGTACATGAACCGTGAAGTTCCAGATGTTCAAGCTGGTTTTAGAAAGGGCAGAGGAACCAGAGATCAAATTGCCAACATCCGCTGGATTATCAAAAAAGCAAGAGTATTCCAGAAAAATATCTACTTCTCCTTTATTGACTATGCCAGACTTTGACTGTGTGGATCACCACAAACTGGAAAATTCTGAAACAGATGGGAATACCAGACCACCTGACCTGCCTCCTGAGAAATCTGTATGCAGGTCAAGAAGCAACAGTTAGAACCGGACATGGAACAACTCCAAACTGGGAAAGGAGTATATCAAGGCTGTATATTGTCACCCTGCTTATTTAACTTTTATACAGAGTACATCATGAGAAATGCCAGGCTGGAGGAAGCACAAGCTGGAATCAAGATTGCTGGGAGAAATATCAATAACCTCAGATATGCAGATGACACCACCTTTATGGCAGAAAGTGAAGAAGAACTAAAGAGCCTCTTGATGAAAGTAAAAAGGAGAGTGAAAAAGTTGGCTCAAAACTCAACATTCAGAAAACTAAGATCACAGCATGCAGTCCCATCACTTCATGGCAAATAGATGGAGAAACAATGGAAACAGTGACAGACTTTTTTTTTTATGGTGCTCCAAAATCACTGCAGATGGTGACTGCAGCCATGAAATTAAAAGATGCTTGCTCCTTGGAAGAAAAGTTATGACCAACTTAACAGCATATTAAAAAGCAGAGACATTATTTTACCAACAAAGTTCCAACTAGTCAAAGCTATGGTTTTTCCAGGAGTCATGTATGGATGTGAGAGTTGGACTATAAAGAAAGCTGAGCACCAAAAAATTGATGCTTTTGAACTGTGGTGTTGGAGAAAACTCTTGAGAGTCCTTTGGACTGCAAGGAGATCCAACCAGTCCATCCTAAAGGAAATCAGTCCTGAATATTCATTGGAAGGACTGATGCTGAAGCTGAAGCTGAAGCTCCAATACTTTGGCCATCTGATACGAAGAAGTAACTCATTTGAAGAGACCCTGATCATAGGAAAGATTGAAGGTGAGAGGAGAAGGAGACGACAGAGGATGAGATGGTTGGACAGCATTGTCGACGGGATGGACATGAGTTTGAGTAGGCTCCAGGAATTGGTGTTGGACAGGGAAGACTGGTGTGCTGCAGTTCATGGGCTCGCAAAGAGTCGGACGCAACTGAACAACTGAACTGAACTGAATTGGACATCACTTTGCCAAACAAAACCTGTGTAGTCAAAGCCAGGGTTTTTCCAGTATGGGTGTGAAAGTTGGACCATAAAGAAGACTGAGAACCGAAGAATTGATGTTTTTGAATTGTAATGCTGGCGAAGACTCCTGAGAGTCTCTCAGACAGCAAGAAAATCAAACCAATCAATGCTAAAGGAAATCAACCCTGAATATTCATTGGAGGGATTGATGCTGAAGCTGAAGCCCCAATACTTTGGCCACCTGATGGGAAGAGCCGACTCATTGGAAAAGACCACTATGCTATGAAGACTGAAGGCAGGAGAAGAAGGGGGTGACAGAAAATTAGAAGGTTTGATGGCAACAGCTACTCAATGGACTTGAGTTTGAGCCAACTCCGGGAGATAGCAAAGGACAGGGAAGCCTGGCATGCTGCAGTCCATGGGGTTGCTTTTGCAACTTTTTAGTTGGACACAACTTAGCAACTGAACAACTGAACAACTTGCTTCTCCTCCTCGCAGCAGAGATTCCTCATCTATGAAGGAAGATGTACACAGTGGTTCCCAGGGTCCCCCCAGTGATAAGATTCTACAGCAGAAAGTTGTGTGATTCCTCTTATCTAAGTTACACTTTCCTTCTCTGCAAAAGCAAAACAATAGCGGCTTACCTCACCAACAATGCTAAGCACTGTGCTGAAAACTTCTTATTTCAGACAAGCATGCTAGCTTATGCAAAGACCAGTAACAACCCCTGGGGGAGCATATTATGCTCGTTTTAGTGTCTACTTGCGCTCAGTAGTTATTACTTTAGGAAAGTGTGCTGAATTTATTTTTACTTCCTCGAATCAGGCCTCCTCTCAATTTCCTCTCTTCCTGGCTGATTCAGATCAGCTTCCAATGGCAACATGGCTGGTGGAATCACAGCTGAGGCAGGAATCTTTTCAGCTCTCCTCCATCTCCCATTACTTCTCTGCCCAATATCCGTCCAGATGTTTTCTCATCAGACCCAACATAAGTGAAACCAGAATCTTAAATCATCCTCTTGCTCATTTTGGAGACACTGAATCAGCCTCTTCCTCCTTCCAGCCAGGAGTCTTATCAATGTCTGAGATCATTTTTCACCTCATCAGAGACCCTATAACTACATGGTCAAATTCGTCAGCCACTAGCCATATGTGACTATTGAGCATTTTAAGTATGGCTATTCCAAATTAAAATGTGCTGAATGTTTAAAATATTCCCAGATTTTGAAGAGTAACTGCAAAAAATTTAAAAAGGAATGTAAAGTATCTCATTAAAGACTTTTATATATTGATTACACACTGAACTGATAACATTTGCGATTTATTGGTTTAGGTTAAAATATATTATGAAAATATATATTAGGTTAAAATATTTTATGAAAATAAAATTCACCTGTTTATTTGACTTCTTTAATATGGCTACCAGAAAATTTTAAGTCATATGTATGATTTGCATTATATTTCTACTGGATAGTTGATGCTGCATTTACAATGATCAGCTTTTAATGCTTACTGCTACTGCTAAGTCGCTTCAGTCGTGTCTGACTCTGTGTGACCCCATAGACAACAGCCCACGAGGCTCCCCCATCCGTGGGATTGTCCAGGCAAGAGCACTGGAGTGGGTTGCCATTTCCTTCTCCATTAATGCTTACTACTCTGGAGTAATAGCACAGAGCCTTCCTTGTAAACTACCAGACTGCAATCAGTAAATGGAACAAATGGACATCTTAGGTGTAAGAATAATGTGGCTTATTTTCTTCTTCCATTGTCAGAAGAGATAGACTTGTTTTCCCCTGCCCTTCGATGAAAACTTGATTTTCAGTCACTCTTAAGCGTTAGAAAATCTCAGAATCATTTGAATCACAGAACACATTCAATTTGTACTTAAAATTCCAAACACACATACTATCTCCTAGCTTCATTCAAAGTTTGGAGGACTCACCCTTCCTTAGCTAGATCTGCTGTGAGAAAATAAGTCATAGTCAGTGAAGGGGGCAGGGCTGTCACATTCCTCTTTCTCTCCTAGTCACTCTTCCCCAACTTGCTAACAGGTTTCTGATTCCCCCAATGATGGAGAGCAGGCAGCCATGGTGGTGGGGTCCTGCTGAGAGCAGGTGGTGGGATCCCAGGGCCCTGCAGGTGCTCCAAGCTGGCTCTGCCTCTCACAGGGTTTCCATGGGGTCTTTGGAAATCTGCCTCATGGCTAAGAACCATTCATTCGAAACACCCTTGGTGTAGTTAACGTGTTCTCCTCCAACTTTTTGCTTATTCTTTCTGTGGCCTGGAGGAATCCAGCAATGCTTTGAAATTCTCTGTTGAGCCTTCTTTATACTCTTTATGTAAGAGCAATTTTTTGTGTGTTCATCATGTATGTATAAGCAGACCACTTGAAGTGTCTCGAGTTGAGTAAGTGTGTGTGACCATCACCTGAATCAACAATCAGTTCACTTGTCTAATGGCTCTTCTGGGACAAGACCTCATATGCCAACCCTCTCTATGGTGGACTCC
>NW_011494713.1:1901058-1907601 GCF_000754665.1 Bison bison bison
GGACTCCATCTGGTCCTGGGGAGGCTCATGCCCCCTTTGCCTCCACAAAGTCTGAGATGTGCCCATGGCTGGAGCAGCCCCTCCTTCACTCCTCCAGAGCAGGAAGCAAGCCTCGGCTTCTTCATGTGTGAATCAGACCTGGTCCACCAGCTGCTGGGACTGACGTCAAGCTCACTTGGTGGACTCAAAAAGCCCTTCCACTTGCTTTAGGGAGAAGGAGGGCCATCTCCACCCCTTTGTCTTGAGGGGTGACACTGGGCCTTATACCAAAAACTGTTCCTCCTCCATCACCACTCCATGTGGGGGAACGGGCCTTCAAACTGGTTCTCAGCTACTTGCATTGAATGTGTTCATCTTGGCCTGGTGCCTCACTTGGTGTCTTATATTATCTTAGGGCTTCCATCAAAATGTGCATTTTAATGTCATGTTTTAGCATCATAGACGCTCTTCTTACCAAGTTCCACTTGCTGTGAGAGATTCAAATGTCTTATCAACAACATCAAAGCTGCCATTTGCAGTCACTCATAGTGCGAGACAATAGCCCAAGCAAGGTTGATGGAGGGTGGCTCTTTAGTTCATCCAAGCTCTGCATTTACTAATCTCTCAGAACCCTTGTTCCTTGGCTGCAATGATATGCTTTGCTTTGCAGGGTGGGGAAGAACAAGGTGAAATCATGGTAGATGCTTAATGAACAGGTATATAGTTCTGCACTATCCAGGAGGGCATGGCAACCCACTCCAGTATTCTTGCCTGGAGAATCCCATGGATAGAGGAACCTGGCAGGCTACAGTCCATGGAGCTGCAAATAGTCAGACACGACTAAAGCAACTTAGCACACATGAAACCTTCTTTAAGTCAAAATGACATAAAGTGAAGAAGCAATTACCTTAGGATCATCTTGCTAATAGATGTACAAATGATTGAGATAAGCACAGATGCTCACAGATACAGTTCAAAGCTATAGCAGCTTGAGGCTGAGATGCTGAATGTAGTTCCTAGGGAAAGAGCTTGGTGGTACTACTCAGTACCGGGGGTACTCACTGCCTCTGTAACTGTGTAGGTGTGTGCTTAGATGTGACTGATTCTTTGCGACCCCATGGACTGCAGCCCACTAGGCTCTTCTGTCTGGGATTTTCCCGGCAAAAATATTGGAGTGGGTTGCCATTTCCTCCTGCGGGGGATCTTCCCAACCCAGGGATCAAACCTGCATCTCTTAGGTCTCCTGCATGCAGGTTGATTCTTTGCCGCTAGCACCACCTTGCCTCTATAACTATTCATTGCAAAACAAATGCTGAGCGCTATTTTCATTTTTTGCTTTTTTTTTTTTTGTAAATGTAAAAATCCTCTTCTGATTTTTCTGATTCTGAAAACAGGTAGTAATGGAAATCCTTATGAAAGCAAAGTAGCATAAAGCAAACTTTCAATATGCAGAGATACCTGTCAGCTGTACAACTGTCCATGCTTTTCTTGGCTCACAAGACTGTTTTTTCATCTCTTCTTCCAAATCCCTTGTTGGGCTACTCATTTGTTACATAACTTTCCATAACTATCTCCTACTGGAAATCTCCTGGGCCTAAAGAAGGGATGCGAAATACCCTAAAACAAGAAATAAGAAAGAATAGTCTAAAAAATCATATTCATTTCTCGTAGAACAGAAATCTGTAAAGACCTTGAGACAGCATCTCTCTGGACCTCACCAGGATAATGATACATGTCAAGATCAATCTTCTTGACTTTCCACGTCTTATGTGAACGAATATCACTGCTCCTAAAATTCAGGTTATCTTTTTTGTCACCAAATGAACATTTTTCCAAGCAGATTCAGTTTAAACTCTACTGCCCTTAAAAGAATGGATATATGGGTATAGTTTATATAGTACTTTGAACTTGCAAGAAGTTCAGAGTTTTTTTTTTTTTACCTACTGAATCCCAGTTATTGTAGTTTGACATTTCTTTGTGTTTTTTTAATATAAATTCATTTATTTTAATTGGAGGTTAATTATTTTACAATATTGTATTGGTTTTGCCATACATCAACACGGGGAGGGAGAAGGGAGGGGGGTTCGGGATGGGGAACATGTGTATACCTGTGGCGGATTCATGTTGATGTTTCTTTGTTTTTTAAGCAAAATAAAAGGTCTCATAGCCAACTGCTTCTACCACTGACTTACATGAATGCCACCATCCTCAACTTCTCTGGGCTGCTTCTCAGACAAGGCAATCTGCAGATGCAATTGCCTTGAGCAAACAACGAAAAGGCTTGGCATCTGATACAGGACAGAGGATGTATTGTGAGGCTGCCCAGCCTACCCAAGAATCCCACACATGTTTTCTGAAGTTCATGCCTGGATAATCCCATTGTGATAGGAAAAATGGTGGTTGTGCTTGGTCTATTCCTACAGCTCAGTCCAAATGTTGACTGTGAAAAACTCTACGGAGGAGAACTCTGTCCTTAGTTACGGACCCCGGCCAGAGAGCGTGCAGTGTGTGGTTAGTTAAAAGGGGACCAGGACAAAAAGTACTAAAGGGTCACATGACCCATTCTCTCAGTTGGGAAAACAATTCAGCACCAGTCCCGCTGACAGTGGGGTATCTCGGGAGGGGACCATACCATGCTGTTGGGAGGTGTCACTGACCTGTGTGGGTCTTTTCAACCACGTTCACACACCTGGCTACTGGGTTTCATCAGATGCACCATCAGGAATATAAAAGGCCAGAAATATAATAGAAACCAAAGAGTTCCTGTGGTTAAGAGAGAGAATGATGTCTGAAAAGCAGGGCAGACTTGCTTCTTGCCTGGGCCAGTAGCTTACTGTGTTAGACAGGAAAGGAAAATATCTGTTACCATTTGTGAGACATGAAACAGGAATAGTAAAAGCTGTGTTCAGCACCAAAGGATCCATTGTTATAAAATACTACACAATACTCCTGTGTAGTTGGTTCTTGTAGTTTATAGAAGCTCCCCAGTGGAAACTGTAGTTTTTCCCTTTGTGTTTTTTCTTTGCCTTCAGATGCAGCTCCTAGACTCCTGCATGTCAGTCAGAGGGGCAAGGAGAGGTCATTTTGCTGCATCCTTACCCTTTGAACCCAAATGGATAGCATGTGCTTATCTCTGTGCACAGAAAAAAAAATCTTTGGAAATTTCTTCTTCCCACTCTGACTCTACTTGCCTAAACCAGTTTGTGTCCCATGAAGAGAAATAGGCAATGAACTCTTTAATGAAACAGGAGACCCTTCCAAAACATACACACACACACACACACACACACCAGCCTAGGCCTATATCCTCCAGAGTAATGAAGAATGTTTCCAAGCCCAGCCAACACCTGAGTAAAAGTCATTTTTTAATTAAAACAGACCCAGTTTCATATTTCACATGATGATATAAAGGCAGATCCTTGTGGAAACTGTGTAACACACAGCAACACATGTGAAAGGGAGGTAAAAGGAAAGATTAAATGAAAATACATATTTGAGCTGGTTATAAGGAACAATAACATTTCCCAGAATGGGTCACTTGGGGAAGCAGTTGATTTGGCTGGGGATAAGCAGTGCCTTGTAGGTTTGCCCTAAGAAGAAATGATCAGAACTTAATTTTAAATCCAAAGACTGTAATAAGAACTTGGTTATTTAAAGTCACTGCCAAAGAGAAGGGAGCCAGAATAAGCCAACCCCCAGAGGATGAAGCATGGAAAGATGGTGTTGCCCTTGAGGTCAGAAGGAGGGCCAGAGACTAGTTCAATATGCTAAAGCTATTTTCTACTGGTCTTTTCAAATGCTCTAGCAGTGTGAAAAGTGAATTCACTCAGTTGTGTCTGACTCTTTGTGACCCCATGGATTGTAGCCTGCCAGGACACAACTGAGTGACTTCCCTTTCACTTTTCACTTTCATGCATTGGAGAAGGAAATGGCAACCCACTCCAGTGTTCTTGCCTTGAGAATCCCAGGGACAGGGGAGCCTGGTGGGCTGCTGTCTATGGGGTCACACAGAGTTGGACACAACTGAAGCGACTTAGCAGCAGCAGCAGCAGGCTCTTCCTGGGATTTTCCAGGCAAGAATACTGAAGTTGGTTGCCATGCCCTTCTCCAGGGGATCTTCCCCATCCAGGGACTGAACCTCTGTCTCCCTCATTGCAGGCGGATTCTTTAACAGCTGAGCCACCAGGAACGCTCTAGCAGTGGGAACCCTCTGATTATACAGCTCTCTAGCTGGCACTAGTGGTAAAGAACCTGCTTGCCAATGCAGGAGACAAGAGAGAGGTGGGTTCGATCCCTGGATCAGGAAGATCTTCTGGAGGAGGAAATGGCAACCCACTGCCAGTATTCTTGCCTGGAGAATTCCATGGACAGAGAAGCCTGGTGGGCTACAATCCATAGGGTCATAGAGTCAGACACAACTGAAGCAACTTAGCATGCACTGCCACAAAGAACGTAACAATAAGTTTCTGAGATCAGCATTAATGTATGGGGCAGAAAAGATGGCTCACTGAGTAGAGTCCATCCACCTGCAATGCAAGCAATACAGGAGACTTGGGTCTGGGTCGGAGAGGTCCCCTGGAGGAGGAAATGGCAACCCACTCCTATAGTTTTGCTTGGAAAATCCCACGTACAGAGGAGCCTGGTAGGCTATCGTTCACAAAGAGTGGGACATGACTGAGCACACTAACACACAAAGAAAAGAACAAGGATTCATTCCATAGAGAAGTCTCTTCCAGTTAACGGTTTTGGTGAAGTGTTTGTAATCCATTGCTTTGTCTTCTCATTTACAGACTGATTTCACATTGCTGGACACTCACTGTGCTTTTTTCAGACCAATGTTACTTTTGCAGAACAACAGCGTGACAGTTCTCTTTTTGTCTGGGCTGGAATCTAAAATTTGGAATAGCTGATATTCTCTTTTCTAAATAACTAAAACACAGATTTAGAACTTTATCTTGGTGTTCCACCAAGAGTGTGCTCAAATGGGAATATTTGAACTATGCAAAGGGTAGGAATTGAATGGTTGGGTGGGTGGGGTGGAATGACATGATTGGGTGAAAATAAACCATTTCGTGAGGCTGTGCAAGGGAGGATAGCTCAGGGAAGTGCTTGGAAATGGAGAATTTGCAGCCAACAGTCCCTTAGGTATAAACCTGAGATCAAAGAGTGATTTTACTGCCTATGGCAGAATCAACAGAATTAAAGAGGATCTTAATTTTACATGTTATCATAAAGTCTACAAATAAATTATGTCAAGTGTAAGCTTCTTAGAGATTAAAATTGACTGTATTACTCTTTCTTTAAAGCATCATTATATTTCTCTGGAACACAAAAACAAACGCTATGGGTCAAAAAAGTATACAATTTCAAGGTCATTTGATATCATGTCACTCAAGACTCCCAGGTACCAAATAAAAATTCCATTTCTTTTGTTGTCTGTCTGACTGTCTTGCTCCTCTGGACTGACTACAACTCAATGACCTTCAAATGCAATATCTGTTGTTGCAGTAACTTTCATCTCTACCTGAGTGAAGCAGAATCAATGCACTTGAACAGCAATTCCAATTAAGCCACTGTAGATGATCCTGCTGAATCCGCAAGCTTTGGATTTATACTGAATTAATGAAAGCTGAAAGGGGCTCCCATATTACAGCCACACTTAATGCATCCTCGTCAAAAAGAAGTGTAATTACAATATTGCACATACGCAGTAGGTTGATCAACTTATGCAAAGTGACAACCATGAATTGATCATGTTAGAGTATCAATAAAAGTCCTTGTAGCTATAATAGAATGTACCACTTTTAGATTACTTAATTCCCTAGAGCCTGAATGGTTCAGATGATTGGTTAAGCGATACAGTTAGAGTCACTTATCTTCATGTCAATAGCTTAAATAGACTGGTAGGTAGTATCAAAGGCAACTGCTCCATATCAGTTAGTTTTTATTAATCAAACAAAACTCAAGTCTTAGTCTAATTTATTCTTTTTTAAAAATTGATATTGCAGTATGCTTTATTTAAAATGCTCTGTTAGTTTCAGGTATACAGCAAAGTGAATCAGATATATATGTATATCTTTTCTAGATTCTTTTCCCATATAGGCCATTACAGAGTATTGAGTAGATTTCCCTACAGTAGATCCTTATTAATTATGTAATTTATATACAGTAGTGTGTATATATATAGTGTAGAATACCAGACCACCTGACCTGCCTCTTGCGAAACCTGTATGCAGGTCAAGAAGCAACAGTTAGAATTCGACATGGAAAACAGACTGGTTGCAAATTAGGAAAGGAGTACATCAAGGCTGAATATTGTCATCCTGCTTATTTAACTGATAGGCAGAGCACATCATGAGAAACGCTGGGCTAGAGGAAGCACAAGCTGGAATCAAGATTGCCGGAAGAAATCTCAATAACCTCAGATATGCAGATGACACCACCCTTATGGCAGAAAGTGAAGAAGAACTAAAGAGCCTCTTGATGAGAGTGAAAGAGGAGAGTGAAAAAGTTGGCTTAAAGCTCAACATTGAGAAAACTAAGATCATGGCATCTGACCCCATC
>NW_011494713.1:1907701-1908987 GCF_000754665.1 Bison bison bison
GAAACAGTGACAGACTTTATTTTTGGGGGCTCCAAAATCACTGCAGGTGGTGACTGCAGCCATGAAATTAAAAGATGCTTGCTCCTTGGAAGAAAAGTTATGACCAACTTAGACAGCATATTTAAAAGCAGAGACATTACTTTACTAACAAAGATCTGTCTAGTCAAAGCTATGGTTTTTCCAGGAGTCATGTATGGATGTGAGAGTTGGACTATAAAGAAAGCTGAGTGCTGAAGAATTGATGTTTTTGAACTGTGGTGTTGGAGAAGACTCTTGAGAGTCCCTTGGACTGCAAGGAGATCCAACCAGTCCATCCTAAAGGAAATCAGTACTGGGTGTTCATTGGAAGGACTGATGTTGAAGCTGAAACTCCAATACTTTGGCCAGCTGATGGGAAGAGCTGACTCATTTGAAAAGACCCTGATGCTGGGAAAGATTGAGGGTAGGAGGAGAAGGGGATGACAGAAGATGAGATGGTTGGATGGCATCACTGACTTAATGGACATAAGTTTGAGTAAATTCTGGGAGTTGGTGATAGACAGGGAAGCCTGGCGTGCTGCAGTCCATGGGGTCACAGAGTCAGACACGACTGAGCAACTGAATTGAACTGAGTGTGTTTATGTCAATCCCAATCTCCCAATTCATCCCTTTCCTCCCAACCCACTAGTAACTATAGGTTTGACAATTTATTTCTAGATGAGTAAATCCAAGAAAAAATATTTTTAAATATTTACAGTTAATATTTGGAGTGAAAAAAAAAAAGAAGCAAGGGAATGGATAAGATTTACATCTATTGTCTGGGGACTTCTGATTTAGGCTTAAGGCCTTAAAGTATTAACTTTACTGATCACATTTAATGTTAGTTTATGGCTTGCTTAGTTAATTAAAAGAGAAAAAGAATCTAAACTCTAAAATGATTTTTAAAAAATTAAAGAGAGAAAAGTTTACCTAGTTACCTAAGTACTGTAATCAGTTAATCTCTGTAGTAACATTGACGTATTTGACGTGATGGTTGGCAAGCTTGACCATCTTCTTTCATCAGCAATAGTATTATGTTAATTTCTCATTTGCAATACTCCAGGAAAGAAGTCCCTATTCCCCATTTGACCCCTACTAACCAAAAAAAAAAAAAAAGAAAGGAAGAAAACTAGGACAAATAGATAGGAAACAGTGGAAACAGTGGCTGACTTTATTTTTCTGGGCTCCAAAATCACTGCAGATGGTGACTGCAGCCATGAAATTAAAAGACGCCTACTCCTTGGAAGGAAAGTTATGACCAACCTATG
>NW_011494713.1:1909087-1914381 GCF_000754665.1 Bison bison bison
GAAGAACTAAAGAGCCTCTTGATGAGAGTGAAAGAGGAGAGTGAAAAAGTTGGCTTAAAGCTCAACATTGAGAAAACTAAGATCATGGCATCTGATCCCATCACTTCACTGCAAATAGATGGGAAAACAGTGACAGACTTTATTTTTCGGGGCTCCAAAATCACTGCAGATGGTGACTGCAGCCATGAAATTAAAAGACGCCTACTCCTTGGAAGGAAAGTTATGACCAACCTATGCAGCATATTAAAAAGGAGAAACATTACTTTGCCAGCAAAGGTCCATCTCATCAAGGCTATGGTTTCTCCAGTGGTCATGTATCGATGTGAGAGTTGGACTACAAAGAAAGCCTAGTGCTGAAGAATTGATGCTTTTGAACTGTGGTGTTGGAAAAGACTCTTGAGAGTCCCTTGGACTGCAAGGAGAGCCAACCAGTCCATCTTAAAGGAGATCAGTCCTGGGTGTTCATTGGAAAGACTAATGTTGAAGCTGAAACTCCAATACTTTGGCCGCCTGATGCAAAGAGCTGACTCATTTGAAAAGACCCTGATGGTGAGAAAGATTGAGGGCGGTAGGAGATGGGGACGACAGAGGATAAGATGGTTGGATGGCATCATGAAATCAATCGACATGAGTTTGGGTAAACTCCAGGAGTTGGTGATGGACAGAGAGGCCTGGCATGCTGCAATCCATGGGGTCACAATGATTCTGACATGCCTAAGCGACTGAACTAAACTGAAGTGAAATGAATGACAGAAATGTTATAAGGGATACTGTCTTGTATCTGTGGCATTTATAAAGTGATACAATGCTATTTGAAAGTAAGCTAAGATTAACTGAAAACATATTTTGAAATTCTTGGAAAATCAATTTAAATTTTTAAAATATAATTAATATGCTAAAGAGAGAGAAAATAGAATCATATAAAATGTTCAGTTAAAATCAGAGAAGGCAGAAAAAGAGTAAACGATTTTTTAAAAGAAAGAATATATACAATGAATAAAAACTTATAAAACTTGATTATATTAATTCATATATCAATAACCAGGGAAGGCTCAATAATCACTGTAAACATCAGTGGTCTAGAGCCTCTCAGGCCTTGGAAGGTTTTTCTGTTTTTTGTTTTTTCAAACGAGAGATCATGAAGTTAATTACCTTCACGGTGAACATACCTCTGTACTCTGTTTAAAAACAGAACAGTTTGGCACAGGGGAACTGTATTCAGTGATCTGTGGTGACCTAAACGGGAAGGAAATCCAAAAAAGAGGGGATATATGTCATACATATAGCTGATTCACTTTGCTGCACTGCAGAAACTAACACAACATTGTAAAGCAACTATACTCCAGCGAAAATTTCTCAAAAGAGAGAATTTAATGCATAGAAAAAGACTGAAGAAAAGGCCCTGAGAATACTGCCAATGTTTGTGTTTAAATATCATAACTGTGGGTTGATTTTATTTTTTTCTGTCTACTTCTCTATACTATCTTAATTTCCTCTAAATAACCATCTTTTGCTTTAGCATTATATTAGGTTAAGGAATATTTCTTCTGGCTTTAGCTGTTCCACAGGCTATAATCTTTTGATTTACTTTCTATCTAGATAATGATGGTGAAAGCTGCAGTAGTTCCCAAGGAATGTCAGCCCTTTGTTAAGATGTTTCAAGCCTTGTGAAGTATTTATTCACAAGTTACAACCACTCAAACAAACCTTTAAAATGCTATGCAGATGCATATACAAAGTTGCAATGCTAACAACTTCACTGATAACAAATAACATACAATAACAAATGAAGGATTTAACTGGTAGATCACCATAATTCTTATAGATTCACTTTCCACTTTCATGCATTGGAGAAGGAAATGGCAACCCACTCCAGTGTTCTTGCCTGGAGAGTCCCAGGGACGGAGGAGCCTGGTGGGCTGCCGTCTATGGGGTTGCATAGAGTCGGACACGACTGACGCGACTTAGCAGCAGCAGCGTGAAACAATCAGATATGCAAAACTTTCTCTTCTGGCATATTAGTGAAACATTTTATAAGAGGCAAAAGTGCCTTCAATTTTTATTTAGTGAGACATTGTCATATTCATGTTAAACCACATTTGCTAAAGTTGCTGTTTAGTGGATAAGTCATAACTCTTTGAGACCCCATGCGTAGACTGCAGTGCCAGGCTCCTCTGTGTTCCACTATCTCCTGGAGTTTGCTCAAATTCATGTCTATTAAGTCACTTATGCTGCCTAACCATCTCATTCCCTACCACCCCCTTCTTCTTTTTCCCTCAATCTTTCCCAGCATCAGGATCTTTTTCAGTAAGTCAGCTCTTTGCATCAGGTGGCCAAAGTACTGGAGCTTCAGCATCAGTCCTTCCAATGAAACATTTGCTAAAGTATTCATGGATAAATCCAAGAAACATTTTATTCAATCTTAGAATTAATTTCCTTTTGTTTTTTCTATTTAAGGCCTGTTGCTTAAAGGGTGTAAAAATGCTGCAATTCCCAAAACAACAATAAAACCTAGAAGGGTCTGTAATATGGTCATAATTAGTTGATGAGTTTTGAGCAAATTTTCCAAACTGATATTCCACAGAATATCTTTTCAAAAGGTATTTAAAGACATGGTATATAAAAAAAAATTCTCAAAATATATGGTTAAGCAAATGATCGTGTGTGTGTGAGAAAGAGAGAGAGAGAGACTTTGTTAGTTGTTGCTGTTATTGTTTTCTTACCTACCAGACCACTGACTTTAATGGGTAATAAGCATTGTAAGTTGTCAAGAGAAAATAGAGTATTCTTCATTTTCCAAAACTTTTTTTGATCACGGAACACATTTTTCTTTCTAGAACTATAAAAGTCTCTAGATAAACAATTTGAGGCCATCATTTGGGGAAATGTTGACTTGGGTTCTGATGTTTATTCCAATTTGTGCACTCTACGAAGTGTGATATATAGAATTAACGAAAATGGGTGTCATCTGCCAACACTGAGAACAAAACAAAACATTGTTACTGGGGAAGTGGTTTACCTTTCCTTGAAGGCAAATTCCATTTTTGTACTATTAGCATAATTCAATCTGGAACATTGCAAATTTGGGGGGGAAGAAATCAACCACCCTAGTGTAGTCACTATGGAAACCTGTTTTAACTGGGAGAAAGAAAAAGGGAAGAAATTGTGTGAAAGAATTATTAAAATGTCTAAGATAAAATTGCAAAAGCTGAGTTCATAAATGTATTCAATCAAATGCATGTCTACCAGTTACCTATGGCTTTCAGGTAAAAAACAAAACCTTCCGAAGGAAAGAAGGGGTGGAGAGGATTTCAGGTGTATCTGTCTATAAGTCTTTGCTAGAAATGTAAAAAATTCAATGCAGTAAACGATGTACTCCAAGTCTGCCATTTTGTTAAGCAACAAAAAGATACTGTCGACAACATCAGTGTAATGCTCAAGAAAAAGTGATGACATTTTCAAATGACCAGAAAAATCATTTCATCATAACTCTAAAATCAATACATTGATAAGTTAAGGTAGCCACGAAGTCCAAAACATTACACCAAATTACAAGATTGACTGTGACACCAAATACATGAACCATAAGAATGGCACTGATGTAGTTGACAGAACAGTTCTGGAAAGGCAGGTGAATACCAGGTGATGGTAAGATAACTAGAATTCCCATGGGAAAAGGATGCTGCACACAGGAAAGTCGGAAAACATGCAAGTATCCACAATAATATCTTTGAAAACCACTTACAATTTTCTAAATTCAAGTTAGATAGCCTCTTCAAAATAATAACCTTAGAGTAGCAGCCGCTCATCTTTATACACTGCAGATCAAAGACTTTACAGATGGGTTTTGTCATCTGCCCCTTGGATCTGCTCTCTACTGCAGCTGTTGGCTGTCTGGAACTAAGCCAATGCTCAGCACAAGACTTCAAGTTTGTGGCTATTGCCTGCTGAATAGTGTTTTGGACTGATAAATCTTTTTTTTTTTGGCTGCCCTGGGTCTTAGCTGCTTGGCAAGGGCATTCTTTAGTTGTGGAGATCAAGGGCTACTCTCTGTTGCAGTGCACAGGCTTCTCATTGCGGAGCACAGGTTCTAGGTGGTGCAGGCTTCAGGAGTTGTGGTGCACAGCCTTAGTAGCTCCACAGCATGCAGACTCCTCCTGAAGCAGGGACTGAACCTGTGTCTCACACACTGGTAGGTAGATTCCCATCCACTCGGTCCACCAGGGAAGTCCTAGACTGACTATTCTTTGAACTTTGAAAATGCAGTTTCAAAACTGTCACTCATAATTGGAATACAAATATCAATGTCCTGTTTTATGTGATACACATACTACGTGACCCAGTGGTGTGCTGGAGACAATTTTATGTCTTTCTTCCCAACTTTATGTTCTGTGATATCAATGCAGTGATACCTTAAAATCTGCTATGGTGGAAGTTTTTACACTACAGACATTCACAAACACTACATATCATAGCTTGTTCTTTCCAGAAAGTCAGTTCTGACTTTGTTCAACACAAACCAGCACACCTCTGTTAATATATATTAGTGTTCTGCAATTCCCTTGATTACTGATTGTTGCTATTAGCCTCCCTTAAAATATGAGATTGTTCTGATGTTTCTACCTACATTCACATTTAAGGTATAAAACAAAAGGCTAAAAGTTAAGATAAAAGATATCGACTCCTCCCAGAGTCCTGCCTAAAACATAGTGTATAATCTACTACAAAGTTATTTGGCAAATATCAAAATTTTCTGACCAGAGCCCAAGTGCCAGGGGAATTCTATCACTGCACATGCAGGAAAAACCCCCCATGAACACATAGCAACCAGCCTTTTTGGCAAGAATTCTGAAAGAATCATTGGTAAGTTCTATCAACACACTAATTGTAGTTTATAAGCATCAACTATTAGTTCAGTTCAGTTCAGTCGCTCAGTCATGTCTGACTCTGCGACCCCATCGACTGCAGCACGCCAGGCCTCCCTGTCCATCACCAACTCCTGTAGTTTACCCAGACTCATGTCCATTGAGTCGGTGATGCCATCCAACCATCTCATCCTCTGTCGTCCCCTTCTCCCCCTGCCCTCAATCTTTCCCAGCATCAGGGTCTTTTCAAATGAGTCAGCTCTTCCCATCAGGTGGCCAAAGTATTGGAGTTTCAGCTTCAACATCAGTCTTCCAATAAATACCCAGGACTGATCTCCTTTAGGATGGACTAGCTGGATCTCCTTGCAGTCCAAGGGATTCTCAAGAGTCTTATCCAACACCATAGTTCAAGAGCATCAACTCTTCAGC
>NW_011494713.1:1914681-1926142 GCF_000754665.1 Bison bison bison
CCCCCCAAAAAATAAAGTCAGCCACTGTTTCCACTGTTTCCTCATCTATTTGCCATGAAGTGATGGGACCGGATGCCCCTTCATAATTCAGTTAGCAAGCTTACCATAACAGAGCCACTGTATGGGGATTTTGGTTCCTGCACTGCACAAAGAACCTTTGCTGGAGTGAGCAGGGGCTGAAATGCAGTCTGTCCTCAACCCACAGGCTGTGGGGCTGCAGCCACCTGGGCACTTTGTAATTTTTACAAAGGAGTGGTATGTGCTGAGGGCTATGCTTATAGTAAAATGAAGAACTGGAGAATTGGGAGTCTTTCACATAGAAGAAAAACAAGCAACAAGATATGTGCTTTTTCAATCAGAAGGCTCCTCCTAAAACCAAGAACTATTTAAGATACTTTTAAAATTATGCTAGAGAATTCCAGTCAGGACAGCTTTGCAACTTCAAGTTCTGACACACCCCTGCTATCCCAAACGTGTAGCAGTGATAGGTTTGGTTTTTAAGTGAGACAAAGAAGTCACAGTCAGACTCCAACACAAGACCAACATGTCTGTGGACAATAAATGGAAGGGAAGTACAAACTGATGAGCAGAGCTAGAGCTGTGGCAAAGCAGTGGGCAAGGCTAGGAGAGAAAAATTGAAAGATTAATGGAGAGATGAACCAAGGATCAGACATCCAGATGGGTGTGGGGAGGGAGATGGTACAAAAGGTAAAACCAAAACTCTTGACTAAGTGATGAGATAGGCCAACAGTCACTGAGTTGGCCCAGCATGTGGAGGTTCTGTGACCTCTGGCAGGAAGTGGAAGCATGACAAAACTTGAAATAATGTTAGAAAGGTATACTGTTAAATATGTATGTTAAAATGTTAAGGGTAACCATTAAAAGGAGGGAAGTGTAATCTTTAGCTTCCAAACAGCAGATGAGTCAAAAGGAAAGTTTATCAGTCCATCAAACACAGGGAAGGAACAACATCAAAGAAGGTGGAAAGACACAAAATAGGCAGCAGAAAGCAACTCCAGCTCAGAAGTGCTCACAATGCAACTCACTATTAAAACACAGTGTTTGTGTGTTAAGAACATCTGTGCTAGTTACAAAAAGCCTACCTGAAACAAAATTACACAGAAAGGCATAAAATGAGATGATAGAAAAACACATATCATATAATATAAATGTAATATATAAATATGTATTTATAATAAATGTTTTTTTCTATCACCTCTTTTTAAATCTGTCTATAATGATAGATAGATGATAGAGAAATAATCAGGCAAATATCTAGCCAAGACAAAGCTAGTATATCAGTATTTGGATTAGATAAATAGAAACTAAAGGGAAAAGCAGAAGGAAAGACCATTTGAAAGCCAGTGTAAGAGTGATTAGAACAAATGATCACAAAAACATAAAAATCATAAATTTCTATACATCTAACAGCAGAGCCAAAGATATATAGATATAGATAAAGGAAAATTAAGAGAATGACAAAAAGAATTTGGCAAATATATCATCATGGTGGATGATATTAACATCTTCGAACAGAAACTGATAGACCAAGCCGACCAAAGGTTAGTAAAGATATAGAAGATTTAAACAGCCACATTAAGAAACTTGATCTAATGAATATATATAACACAGCACCAGCACAGAATATACAATCTCTTCAATTAAACAAAATATTTATAGCAACAGAGCATATGTTAGGTCACAGAGGAGGCTTCTCCAAATCCAAAGAAATAAGCATCACATACGCCATGTTCTCCAACAGTAAAGCAATTAAACTAGGGAGAAATAAAAAGATCCTCTTCAAAAGAAGAAGAATCACTGCTAGAAGAGTAAGAACAAACGGACCAGAATTCTGAGAGATATGCATTTAAATCCCATTTCAATACATGCCTGCTGAGTGTCCTTGGCCTTGGAGTACAGAATGAAGCAGGGCAAAGGCTAATTGAGTTCCGCCAAGAGAACACACTGGTCATAGCAAACACCCGCTTCAAACAACACAAGAGAAGACTCAACAAATGGAAATCCCCAGATGGTCAATACCAAAATCAGATTGATTATATTCTTTGCAGCCAAAGATGGAGAAGCTCTATACAGTCAGCAAAAACAAGACCAGGAGCTGACTGTGGTTCAGATCATGAACTCCTTATTGCCAAATTCAGACTTAAATTGAAAAAGTGGAAAAAACCACTAGACCATTCAGGCATGACCTAATTCAAATTAAGAAGAGGTGGCAAGAATACACAGAACTGTACAAAAAAGATCTTCACGACCCAGATAATCACAACGGTGTGATCACTCACACTCACATAGAGCCAGACATCCTGGAATGTGAAGTCAAGTGGGTCTTAGGAAGTATCACTAGGAACAAAGCTAGTGCAGGTGATGGAACTCCAGTTGAGTAATTTCAAATCTTAAAGATGATGCTGTGAAAGTGCTGCACTCAATATGCCAGCAAATTTGGAAAACTCGGCACTGGCCACGAGACTTGAAAAGGTCAGTTTTCATTCCAATTCCAAAGAAAGGCAATGACAAAGAATGTTCAAACTACTCCACAACTGCACTCATCTCACAAGCTAGTAAAGTAGTGCTCAAAATTCTCCAAGCCAGGCTTCAGCAATACGTGAACCGTGAACTTCCAGATGTTCCAGCTGGTTTTAGAAAAGGCAGAGGAACCAGAGATCAAATTGCCAACATCCACTGCATCAAGGAAAAAGCAAGAGAATTCCAGAAAAACATCTATTTCTGCTTTATTGACTATGTCAAAGCCTTTGACTGTGTGGATCACAATAAACTGTGGGAAATTCTGAAAGAGATGGGAATACCAGACCACCTGACCTGCCTCTTGATAAATCTGTATGCAGGTCAGGAAGCAACAGTTAGAACTGGACATGGAACAACAGACTGGTTCCAAATAGGAAAAGGAGTACATCAAGGCTGTATATTGTCACCCTGCTTATTTAACTTATATGCAGAGTACATTGTGAGAAACACTGGGCTGGAGGAAGCACAAGCTGGAATCGAGATTGCCGGGAGAAATCTCAATAACCTCAGATATGCAGATGATACCACCCTTATGGCCGAAAGTGAAGAAGAACTAAAGAGCCTCTTGATGAAAGTGAAAGAGGAGAGTGAAAAAGTTGGCTTGAAGCTCAACATTCATAAAACTAAGATCATGGCCTCTGGTCCATCACTTTATGGCAGACAGATGGGGAAACAGAGGGAACAGTGGCTGACTATTTTGGGGGGGCTCCAAAATCACTGCAGATGGTGATTGCAGCCATGAAATCAAAAGACGCTTACTCCTTGGAAGGAAAGTTAAGACCAACTTGACAGTATATTAAAAAGCATAGACATTACTTTGTCAACTAAGGTCCATCTAGTCAAGGCTATGGTTTTTCCAGTGGTCATGTATCGATGTGAGAGTTGGACTATAAACAAAGGTGAGTGCTGAAGAATTGATGCTTTTGAACTGTGGTGTTGAAGACTCTTGAGAGTCCTTTGGACTGCAAGGAGCTCCACCCAGTTCATCCTAAAGGAGATCAGTCCTGGGTGTTTATTGGAAGGACTGATGTTGAAGCTGAAACTCCAATACTTTGGCCACCTGATGTGAAGAGCTGACTCATTTGAAAAGACCCTGATGCTGGGAAAGATTGAGGGCAGGAGGAGAAAGGGATGACAGAGGATGAGATGGTTGGATGGCCTCACTGACTCAATGGACATGAGTTTGAGTGAACTCCAGGAGTTGGTGATGGACAGAGAGGCCGGGCATGCTGCCGTTCATGGGGTTGCAAAGAGTCGGACACAGCTGAGCGACTGAACTGAACTGAGTGTCCTTGAAATAAGCCACTTAACCTCTCTGGGCCCTGGTTTCTGCATATGTCATATGGACATAATAATACCTTTATTACAAAATTTTTGTGCAGATTAAAAGAGAAAATATCTTAAAAATCACCTTGCTAAGTACCTGACAGAAAGTCAAATTCTAGTTTTAGCCCTTTCACATAATGTGTTCAATAAACATGGATTGAAGTAATAGCTGCATAAATGAACAGCAAGTGGAGATAAATACACATTCTTTCACATGGAATTCGGGATAGAATTTAATTAATCAACAAGGTCTTATTTTAAGGAAACAAGAAAATATATGGTTCATTCTATGTTTTTTAATCATCCTCTGATTCAAAAAGAATGAAAAGGTTTTGCCGGGACCTCTGGAAAATCTGATCTCACATCCCGTTTGTCCCCCTCACGTTCATTTTTATGATCAGTTCAGATCATGAGGTCACTCTATCCAAATAAAAAGAGGCTTCGCTTGTGAGGGAAGAGAGGCTTGGAGGACACCATCTGATAGCTTTCAGCTCACAATGCAGAGAAGAGCGAGCCAGGCACCAGTTTTCAGAGGAAACCCAACTAAATTCAATGAGCACAAAACCGTTAGATATAAAAGAGAATTTCCTGACAATAAGGGCCGCCAGTCTACTACATCAGGCTGGGGTTTGCGTGATCTCCTTCCACCTTTCCTATTTCCAGATGTCCTGAACCTGACAGGCTGTGCCGCAAGCTGAGATCCACCCACTTTGCGGCCATCATAGTTAAAGAGGTGTGTGCAGTGACATGGCGCAAAGACACGCTCCTCACTGTAATCCTCACATTGGCGTTCTCAAGGTGAAAAGCCTCACGTTGGCTTTCACAAGGTGAAAAAGGCGGCTTTTCACCTTGTATTGGGCCAGTTATTTGTTTAATTGTTGTTTTTCTATGGGTCTCAGAAGAGAGCTTTTCTGTTCCCTTCATTTTTCCACTGGTGCCAAGAACTTGTAAATTTATTTGCTAGACAGAGCATGATATTTCCAAGGCTTTGATCAAAGAAGAGAACTTCTCGAGATCTTAGAGAAAAAGAGGATTGATGACCAAGCTGACAAGGCCAGGATGGAAGGTCCAGGAATGTAGCATTGCTATCAGGAAGACAGCTTGTGGTTTTTATGCTATGAATGGTCCTTGAATTCAGATTCACCTGAAATGTACAATACCTTGGTTTTTCTCTCTCTGCTAAAAATACTAAACATTTGCAAAGCAACCAGAAAATATGAATTAATTAGTGAATAAATAATTGGACTAGCTAGGTCAGTATTTTATATCATATATCAAAAGTTCCAGGTAGATTTAAAACATTAAGGTAAAATTAATGTAGACACATGCTTTTATAATCCTACTGTGGAGGTGATCTTGAGATCAACTACAGAACTAAAGAGAAAAATTGACATATTTTAAGTGCTTGAATGGTTAGAAACATCATATATAAAGTCAAAGACAACACACAGGAGAAAGTGCTTTAACATCTGGTAAAAAGTTCATGTTTTTAATATATTAAAAAAATTATAGCCAAAAAATAAAAGTGAGAAATGGAAATCATCAGTTACTTCCCAAAAGAAGAAATACAAGTGACTAATAAACAGACCATGAAATTAAAAGATGCTTACTCCTTGGAAGGAAAGTTATGACCAACCTAGACAGCATATTGAAAAGCAGAGACATTACTTTGCTGACAAAGGTCTGTCTAGTCAAGGCTATGGTTTTTCCAGTAGTCACGTATGGGTGTGAGAGTTGGACTGTGAAGAAGGCTGAGCACCGAAGAATTGATGCTTTTGAACTGTAGTGTTGGAGAAGACTATTGAGAGTCCCTTGGGCTGCCAGGAGATCCAACCAGTCCATTCTGAAGGAGATCAGCCCTGGGATTTCTTTGGAGGGAATTTCTTTGGATGCTAAAGCTGAAACTCCAGTACTTTGGCCACCTCATGTGAAGAGTTGACTCATTGGAAAAGACTCTGATGCCGGGAGGGATTGGGGGCAGGAGGAGAAGGGGAAGACAGAGGATGAGATGGCTGGATGGCATCACTGCCTCGATGGACGTGAGTCTGAGTGAACTCCGGGAGTTGGTGATGGACAGGGAGGCCTGGCGTGCTGCGATTCAGGGGGTCACAAAGAGTCAGACACGACTGAGCGACTGAACTGAACTGAACTACCAAACTAATGAGATTTTTTTCTGTGTTTTTTTCCTATGCTTTCATTGAGAGTCTTTTTAAAATTTTTATTTATTTTTAATTGAAGGATAATTGCTTTACAGCATTGTGTTGGTTTCTATCAAACATCAATGTGAATCAGCCATAGGTTTACCCATGTCCTCTCCTACTTGAATATCCTTCCCACCTCGCTCCCTGAAAATCATTTCTTAAAATATAGTTTTTAGGGGGTTGAGGGAGGGAGGGAGATGGAAGTTGACATAATACATTAAAATTCTTTAAACTGGTCACACTCTTTGATCAAAAAGCTTTATTTCTAGGAATTTTTTATAAGGAAATAATAACATAAGAACATAGACGTGCTTTCAATCATCCAGGCTTGCTTATAATAACAATAAAGCAATTACTCTGTGTCATTCAATTAAGAAACTTTTAAGTAAATGGTGAAACATAATACACAGAGAAGCACTTTTAATGATTAAAAATGAAGATGTGGAATTAAATATATTGACATGCTAAGATGTCTGCATTATATAAAGTGAAAAATACAAGTAAACAAGCTGTATAGCCTGATACATTTCCTCCAATCTTTAATCTAGATATATATATACACACATGCATGCATGCTTAGTCGTGTCCTGCTCTTCATGACCCCATAGACTATAGCCCACCAGGCTCCTCTGTCCATGGGATTTCCCAGGCAAGAATACTGGAATAGGTTATTACCATTTCCTTCTCCAGTGGACGTTCCCAACTCAGGGATTGCGTGTTGGACATTCCCAACACAAGTCTGTGATGTCTCCTGTTATTGGCTGGTGGATTCTCTACCTCTGCGCCACCTGGCAAGTCCACCTACTAGTGTAGAATTATTGAAAAGACCTATTCTAAGAGAAAGTGTATGAGGAAGTCACTCCCGTGTCCCCACCTCTCCCCCCTCAGCTAGTTGGGGGTTGTTAAGTCACACACAGGTGACAAGGCTGATGATCTGATAGAGTCAGAACTCAGACCTACCTCCACTCACTCAACTCCCCTACACCAACCATTCACTTTCTACTCTAATATGTAAAGAGGTAAACATATACTTATACTACTGAGCTTTCCAGGTCAACAGAGATGAAAGTGAACATGTTCAGTGATCTATAGCATGTATCTGATCCTGTGTGTATTTTTGTTACTTGTGGGACTTTAATTTTTATCTTGCAGAAGGTATACTTGTGGAACTACCAAACAAAGATACGTGCTTTCCAAAACCATAATAAAAGTGATAAGGAGGGAATCTGCAAAAAGGGCCAAATTTTCTTATAAAAATAAAAGCAATCCAGTATGCACTGCCTGAAGTTCTGAGAAACTTCAGAAACATGAAGCATGTAATTTCTTTTAGAAACACTAACCCGAAATGTTTTACATATTGTGGCTTAGGCTTCAAAAGGGATTTTGACTCATGTTTAACATTTTTAAGAAATTAGTGCAACTTATTGATTGTTGGGGGGAAAAAAATCCTAGTTTGCCTCAAAAACCCAACCTTTTTCTATTAGTAGTGACCACAGCTTCTGGAACAGTGACCAGGACATGTGGTTTGACAAGCAAGGGTCTGTTTATATGGACAGAATAGTTAGTAAACCAGAAAATATAGGCCATGCATGTGCCATCAATTACATGTAATAAATTATACACTTGAATAATATATGAATATATGAGATGGTTACTGTCATTGCACATGAACAGTTTTATAGAGGTTAACTAATTCATGTCTTCTTATTAATTCATGTCTTCGTATCAATTGCTTACTTAATTTATGTCAACTGCCTTCATCAGACCAGTTAACCTGACAAAATGATAGATTATCCTTTTATTTGTTCTTCTGTAAGACAGATATAAAATTTTTTTTCAGCCATAGGTATACATATATCCCCTCTTTTGAACCTCCTTCCCATCTCTCACCCCATCCCACCCATCTAGATTGATACAAAGCCCCTGTTTGAGTTTCCTGAGCCATACAGCAATTTCCCGTTGGCTAGCTATTTTACATATGGTAATGTAAGTTTCCATGTTACTCTTTTCTGACAAAATGATAGATTATCCTTATATTTGCTCTTCTCTAAGACAAATAAAATTATTTTTTAAATATCTTAAACCTATTAAGAGATGAGAACTATTTTTAGAGGAAAATTGTATTAATTTATTGATTGTTGATGGGAAAAAATCATGATGATCTGCATAGTTAGAAATCATACACATGTTCTAGTGTAAAGTAAACATCATGGCCCATTTCTCCAAACAGGAGTGTATATTTTCAAAAGAACAGGAAAGCTCTGTCTACATGTGAACTAGGAATCAATATCTAAACGTGCCTACATCATAAGGCTGTCCTGTGGGTTCAGTGAGTTCATGTTTCTGATATGCTTAAAGCAGTGCCTGGCTCATGGTAAATGCTGTATAAATGCCATTTGCAGTGCTGGCTTTTAAGATGGAATTAACTTTTCAAAAGACTTTGGAAAAATCCCATCAGAGGTTTCAGCTAAAGTCTATTTTTTGATATAAGGTGTTTTTTTACTTTTCAAATGTAAACTCTGTGGATTAATCATCATGAATTAAAACTCACAACCCTTTTGTACTTATTTATGGTTTGTTTGGTTTTTTCTTGCAACCCTGTGGGTGATGGCCTGGAACCAAATCCTTGCCTAAACACGATCTGCTGTTCCCTCTTATTCTGGCCAATATGACCCGCCAGAACATGACAAATACGCATATATAGCTATGCTGTGTTCTTAAAAACGGACTCTGAGCAAACATGACAACTATCTGAAACCCTGAATACATAAAACATGCTAAATAAGTTTGGTTAATTACAATATAAGTGGACTCTCCATTGTGCTAAATGAATCATTGATTCTCCCAGAGGATCTGAATAAAGTTCAATGGAAATGAGGGGAAAACAAGATATGTCTTTAGCTATTTAGGGAGCTGAGGTGGATGGGGCAACAGAGCAACATGTTTTGTGCTGGTGAAGAACTGTCTGAGCCTGTCTGATAAATCCACAGGGTGTGGCCTTCCAGAAAAATCTATTCTATGAAGGCCTACAAAGCTTTATGGGAAAGGATTCTTAAGAAAGGGACATTGAGATAACCTTGAGCTCGCAGAAAAGCCTAGCATTGTATTATAAAGATGTGCCTCCAAACCTTAATCTGTGTCTGAATTTTATGTGGGTGTGCTGAGTGTGTGGGTGTGGAGGGAAAGTCAAAAAATGTAAGCTCCACAAATGCCATTCCACCAAGTGTGCCAAGACTTTGAGACATAAGGCACACTGCTTTGATACTCCCGTAACTAATTTAACCTAAGAAGTCAGATCTCCTTCCCCTCCTCTCCACTGAATACCATCCAACTGAGTGTCTGTACCAGGACGAGGGGCAGCTTCTGGGAGAAGCAGGGGAGGAACCAGGTGACAGCCTGGAATGCACAGGGGCAGCAGAGTTAGCAGATCCTGACAGAGGGGTCCACAAGAAGTGGACATGGCCAGAGCATTGTCAAGGGATGAAGATCCTGTCTCACCCAGAACAGCAATGCCCAGTAGAGGAGTTCAACAGCAGACCTGAGCAGGCAGAAGAAAGAAGCAGCCAATTCAACACAGGAAAATTGAAATTATTGATCATAAGAAGCAGGAAAAAAAAAAAAAGATGAAGAGGGACTTCCTTGATGGTCCAGTGGCTAAGACTCTGTGCTTCCAATGCAGGGGGCCCAGGTCGGGGAATTAGATCCCACATACAGCAACTAAGTTTGCATGCTAAAACTAAAGATCCCACAAAAAATTAACAAAAATTGAAAATCCCACATGCCAATATACAAATATAACAAAAACTAAAAAAAAGAAAAGAAGAAAAGCTAACACTCACATGTCCATGTCTGCTAAGTCGCTTCAGTAGTGTCCAACTCTGCAACCAGGCTCCTCTGTCCATGGGATTTTCCAGGCAAGAATACTGAAGTGGGATGCCATGCCCTCCTCCAGGGGATCTTCCCGACCCAGGGATTGAACCTGTGTCCCCTGCGACTCCTGCATTGTAGCCGGAGTCTTTATGGCTGAGCCACAGGGGAAGCCTGAACACTCACATATAGTATACTAAATATACAATATAACCTCCTTTACATTTAAATATGTGCATACAAGTATTTTATGCAATGATGTGGCTTTGAAAATAAATAGCACTTTTAAAAATAATATCATTGAAGAAGTCTTTTTCTTTTTTTTTTTTTTACAAAACTTGTTGGACAATCAATAACATTCCAAAGATATTCATCCAGTGTCTATTATATGTCATAAATACTGTGCTTGGGATGCAAAAGTGAACAAGACAAGAAGATCAAATTCCAGTAACTGGAACCAGCACAGCATCATGGGTGTATGAACTGGGCAGTTCAGTGCATTCAGTTTATTGCCCTGGTGTTGCTGTATAGAAACTCTCAATAATTTTTGAGCAAGGGCCCTGCTTTCTTGTTTTGTACTGGGCCCTGCAAGTTATGTAGTCAGTTCTGAGGGGCACATAGACAACAGATAAAGAGTCATGCTGCTGAGATAGAGACACTCGGAGCCCATTCAAGCAGGACAAGTGCCTGATCTGGACTTAGGGACAGGGCTGGGAGGCAGGGGGGAACTCAAGATCAGGGACCATCTCCTGGACCTAGTCACGCTTGATGGGCAATAGAATTAGCCTGAGCTCCGTTAGGTTCTCTTTATTTTGAAAATTCATACGTTAAGTAGGTTTAGCATTTTTAAGGTAAAATATACATCTATGCACATATGCATAATGTTGTTGAGAAAAATTATCTACACCTTGAAATTAAGGCCTCAGGGTCATTCTAGAGCATTTCCGAAAAAGCCTACGAAAGAATCACTGGACTAAGTCTCTAGACCAGGGGTTGGAAATTTCTATAAAGGGCCAAACAATAAATGTTATCAGCTTTGAAGACCCTATGAAAGTCTTTGTCATAGCTATTCAACCTGCTACAGCAGGGCAAAAACAGCCATGCTGCTGCTGCTGCTGCTAAGTCACTTCAGTCGTGTCCGACTCTGTGCAACCCCATAGATGGCAGCCCACCAGGCTCCCCGTCCCTGGGATTCTCCAGGCAAGAATACTGGAGTGGGGTGCCATTTCCTTCTCCAATGAATGAAAGTGAGAAGTGAAAATGAAGCCGCTAAGTCGTGTCCAACTCTTAGCGACCCCATGAATTGCAGCCTACCAGGTTCCTCCATCCGTGGTATTTTCCAGGCAAGAGTATTGGAGTGGGGTGCCATCAGTTCAGTCCGTTCAGTCCCTCAGTCGTGTCCGACTCTTTGTGACCCCATGAATCGCAGCACGCCAGGCTTCCCTGTCTATCACCAACTCCCGGAGTTCACTGAGACTCACGTTCATCGAGTCAGTGATGCCATCCAGCCATCTCATCCTCTGTCA
>NW_011494713.1:1926655-1927152 GCF_000754665.1 Bison bison bison
CTTCTGCTTCTGTTAGGTCCATACCATTTCTGTCCTTTATCGAGCCCATCTTTGCATGAAATGTTCCCTTGGTACCTCTAATTTTCTTGAAGAGATCTCTAGTCTTTCCCATTCTGTTGTTTTCCTCTATTTCTTTGCATTGATCACTGAGGAAGGTTTTCTTATCTCTTCTTGCCATTCTTTGGAACTCTCCATTCAGATGCTTATATCTTTCCTTTTCTCCTTTGCTTTTCACTTCTCTTGTTTTCACAACTATTTGTAAGGCCTCCCCAGACAGCCATGTTGCTTTTTTGCCTTTCTTTTCCATGAGGATGGTCTTAATCCCTGTCTCCTATACAATGTCACAAACCTCATTCCATAGTTCATCAGGCACTCTATCTATCAGATCTAGGCCTTTAAATCTATTTCTCATTTCCACTGTATAATCACAAGGGATTTGATTTAGATCATACCTGAATGGTCTAGTGGTTTTCCCTACTTTCTTCAATTTCAGTCTG
>NW_011494713.1:1927252-1927952 GCF_000754665.1 Bison bison bison
TAAGCAGAGTGACAATATACAGCCTTGACGAACTCCTTTTCCTATTTGGAACCAGTCTGTTGTTCCATGTCCAGTTCTAACTGTTGCTTCCTGATCTGCATACAGATTTCTCAAGAGGCAGGTCAGGTGGCCTGGTATTCCCATCTCTTTCAGAATTTTCCACAGCTTATTGTGATCCACACAGGTAAGGCTTTGGCATAGTCAATAAAGCAGAAATAGATGTTTTTCTGGAACTCTCTTGCTTTTTCCATGATCCAGTGGATGTTGGCAATTTGATCTCTGGTTCCTCTGCCTTTTCTAAAACCAGCTTGAACATCTGGAAGTTCACGGTTCACATATTGCTGAAGCCTGGCTTGGAGAATTTTGAGCATTATTTTACTAGCGTGTGAGATGAGTGCAATTGTGTAGTAGTTTGCACATTCTTTGGCATTGCCTTTCTTTGGGATTGGAATGAAAACTGACCTTTTCCAGTCCTGTGGCCACCGCTGAGTTTTCCAAATCTGCTGGCATATTGAGTGCAGCACTTTCATAGCATCATCTTCAGGATTTGAAATAGCTCAACTAGAATTCCATCACCTCCACTAGCTTTGTTCATAGTGATGCTTTCTAAGGCCCACTTGACTTCGGATTACAGGATGTCTGGCTCTAGGAGAGTGATCACACCATCGTGATTATCTGGGACATGAAGATCTTTCTTGTA
>NW_011494713.1:1928052-1931684 GCF_000754665.1 Bison bison bison
GTCTCCTATACAATGTCACAAACCTCATTCCATAGTTCATCAGGCACTCTATCTATCAGATCTAGGCCTTTAAATCTATTTCTCATTTCCACTGTATAATCACAAGGGATTTGATTTAGATCATACCTGAATGGTCTAGTGGTTTTCCCTACTTTCTTCAATTTCAGTCTGAATTTGGTAATAAGGAGTTCATGATCTGAGCCACAGTCAGCTCCTGGTCTTGTTTTTGTTGACTGTATAGAGCTTCTCCATCTTTGGCTGCAAAGAATATAATCAATCTGATTTCGGTGTTGACCATCTGGTGATGTCCATGTGTAGAGTCTTCTCTTGTGTTTGCTATGACCAGTGCATTTTCTTGGCAAAACTCTATTAGTCTTTGCCTTGCTTCATTCCGTATTCCAAGGCCAAATTTGCCTGTTACTCCAGGTGTTTCTTGACTTCCTACTTTTGCATTCCAGTCCCCTATAATGAAAAGGACATCTGTTTTGGGTGTTAGTTTTAAAAGGTCTTATAGGTCTTCATAGAACCATTCAACTTCAGCTTCTTCAGCATTACTGGTTGGGGCATAGACTTGGATTACTGTGATATTGAATGGTTTGCCTTGGAAACGAACAGAGATCATTCTGTTATTTTTGAGATTGCATCCAAGTACTGCATTACGGACTCTCCTGTTGACTATGATGGCTACTCCATTTCTTCTGAGGGATTCCTGTCCGCAGTAGTAGATATAATGGTCATCTGCGTTAAATTCACCCATTCCATCACTAAATGACTTCCCTGGTGGCTCAGATGGTAAAGCATCTGTCTATAAAGCAGGAGACCCGGGGTTGATCCCTGGGTCGGGAAGATCTGCCAGAGAAGGAAATGGCAATCCACTCCAGTACTGTTGCCTGGAAAATCCCATGGACAGAGGAGCCTGGTAGGCTACAGTCCATGGGGTCGCAAAGAGTTGGACACGGCTAAGCGACTTCACTTACTTACTTACTTATGCTAAATGAAAGAGTGTGGCTGTGACCCTAGGCTACAGAGAATAAGCCTTGAAGGCAGGCCATTTGGCACCTTGATCCCCCGTCTAGGGCACTTTGACTCTCATTTGCTATGATCAAGTCCTAGACTGGGTAAAGTTAGAAGTTAACTTTTAGACCCAACAACAATCATTACTGTCTGGCAGAGACCATAACCTCACAATGTGCTGTTTATTGCCCTGCTGAGCATCCTGTCCCAGTGATCCTGTCCCAATCAGACATATGTAGTGATATGGAGAGAAAGAGAAAGAAAGGAAAGAGATGGAGGGAGGAAGGGAGAAAGAAAGAAAAGAAGGAAGGAAGAAAGAAAAAAAAAGAAAGAAAGATCAGGATAGGTATCAGTTTCTCATATCTGTCTTTGTAGCCACTTTGTCATCCTGCTGGTACCCTCATTGATTAGTTCAGTCTTTTATATATTCTTTTGTTCCCTCATCCAAGGGATCTTCCCAACTCAGAGATCTAATCCAGGTCTCCCACATGGCAGACAGATTCTTTACCAGCTAGCCACCAGGGAAGCCCAGGAATATTGGACTGGGTAGCCTATCCCTTCTCTACCAGATCTTCCCAATCCAAGAATCAAACTGGCATCTCCTGCATTGCAGGCAGATTCTTTACCAGCTGAGCTACCAGGGAAGCCCTTACATATTCTTACTATATGTTTTTATAGTCATTGTGCTTTTAACTTTTTAATATTGTACTTTGTCAACATATATGAAGAGAAGCCTAGTCAGATACAGAATGAATGAAGAGTTTTTAATATGCAACTCTGAAAAAATATGATTCCTGTTAAGTGGCTGCACCTTGCCTCAGTCAGCCTGAATAAATTTGCTATAGAAATATCAGATTCTGTATGTCCATGCAAATCAACTATGGGAAAGAGATCTGAAGAAGAATGCCTTTTTAACCAATACTAAGTGATCATCATTAGAATACCAACCAGGAGAGGAAGCTTTAGGTGTGAAAAGATCAAGACACTGGGTTCTCCCCATTACTGTCCATGCTTTGTCCATTCCAACACCCCTCCTCTAAGCCAGGAACATGGAAATCAAGATCTCCCAGCCTGTGTGCTGAATTCCTCCACATTTTCCCAACTTAGGAACCACAGAACACTTCCTCTTTAATTCAATGCAGATGTAGTTCGAATTCTTCAAAGTAAGGGTTTACTCTAGAATTAAAGGAAAGCAAAAACATAAAAGGAGATCACCCACAGGGGATGCCATCAGCCCAAGCTCCTTTAGACTGTGGTCCACACCTCACGGGTGACATGGCTCACATATAGATACAAACTGTCAGAAACAAAAGAAAATCCCATTGTGTGAATGGCTACACTGGGTCAGTACTAGCTCATGTTTCGAATGACTCTTTACTAGAAGAATAGAGTGAATTTAAAATGCAAAGAAGGGCTCGATAAAGGACAGAAATGGTATGGACCTAACAGAAGCAGAAGATATTAAGAAAAGGTGGCAAGAATACACAGGAAGAACTGTACAAAAAAGATCTTCATGACCAAGATAATCACGATGGTGTGATCACTCACCTAAAGCCAGACACCCTGGAATCTGAAGTCAAATGGGCCTTAGAAAGCATCACAACAAACAAAGCTAGTGGAGGTGATGGAATTCCCGTTGAGCTATTTCAAATCCTGAAAGATGATGCTGTGAAAGTGCTGCACTCAATATGCCAGCACATTTGGAAAACTCGGCACTGGCCATAGGACTGGAAAAGATCAGTTTTAATTCCAATCCCAGAGAAAGGCAATGCCAAAGAATGCTCAAACTACCACACAATTGCACTCATCTCACACACTAGTAAAGTGATGCTTAAAATTCTCCAAGCCAGGCTTCAACAATACGTGAACCATGAACTTCCAGATATTCAAGCTGGTTTTAGAAAAGGCAGAGGAACCAGAGATCAAATTGCCAACATCCACTGGATCATGGAAAAAGCAAGAGAGTTCCAGAAAAACATCTATTTCTGCTTTATTGACTATGCCAAAGCCTTTGACTGTGTGGATCACAATAAGCTGTGGAAAATTCTGAAAGAGATGGGAATACCAGACCACCTGACCTGCCTCTTGAGAAACCTATATGCAGGTCAGGAAACAACAGTTAGAACTCGGACATGGAACAACAGACTGGTTCCAAATAGGAAAAGGAGTACGTCAAGGCTGTATATTGTTCACCCTGCTTATTTAATTTATATGCAGAGTACATCATGAGAAACGCTGGGCTGGAAGAAGCACAAGCTGGAATCAAGATTGCTGGGAGAAATCTCAAATAACCTCAGATATGCAGAGGACACCATCCTTATGGCAGAAAGGGAAGAGGAACTAAAAAGCCTCTTGATGAAAGTGAAAGAGAAGAGTGAAAAAGTTGGCTTAAAGCTCAACATTCAGAAAACGAAGATCATGGCATCTGGTCCCATCACTTCATGGGAAATAGATGGGGAAAACAGTGGAAACAGTGTCAGACTTTATTTTTCTGGGCTCCAAAATCACTGCCAATGGTGATTGCAGCCATGAAATTAAAAGAAGCTTAACTCCTTGGAAGGAAAGTTATGACCAACCTAGATAGCATATGGAAAAGCAGAGACATTACTTTGCCAACA
>NW_011494713.1:1932291-1936606 GCF_000754665.1 Bison bison bison
ACCCACTCCAGTGTTCTTGCCTGGAGAATCCCAGGGATGGGGGAGCCTGGTGGGCTGCCGTCTATGGGGTCACAGAGTCGGACACGACTGAAGCGACCTAGCAGCAGCAGCAGCAGCAGGAGTATAAAGTACTTTGGAAATGGAAGCAGAGCCAGGAATATAGGGAACCTCCAGTGACAACTTCCCAAATTCCTTTGCATTACTCTTCAACAATTAGCCAACAAAAATATAGGGACTGCATCACATTTGAACTCTATCAAAAAAGAGGAGTCCAATAGTAATTAAATTGGAAGGAAAGAATCTAAACAGTTGTTTGCAGCATATACACTAATTGCCTTCATTTTATTTTGTTTCCATAGCTTTCTGACATGATTGCTTTTAACCAATAAGTAAACAAAAATAAATGAAAACAGAAAAGATTTTGTAAAAGGGACTGAGGCATATTTGCATTTACTGTCACACACTGTATTTCCTGTTTGGATCTAAGT
This sequence comes from Bison bison bison, assembly GCF_000754665.1. Taxonomy (NCBI): domain Eukaryota; kingdom Metazoa; phylum Chordata; class Mammalia; order Artiodactyla; family Bovidae; genus Bison; species Bison bison. The sequence continues at coordinate 1,932,780 of NW_011494713.1, forward strand.
CAGAAAAGACATGACCATAACTCTTTCTCTTTAAATCTCCCTCCCTCAAAGTCTTCTCAACCGTAAAGTGAGGCTGTACATTCTTTCTTATTTTGCTCCAGGTTTGTTACAATCCAGCTCACTTGACCTACTTAAACTGCTTCTTGTCTGGTGTTTTTACAAGCTTATCTGCCAGTGTTCCTCTTGAGCTCACTCACTCACTAAATCACTTCAGTCGTGTCCGACTCTGTGTGACCCCATAGACGGAAGCCCACCAGGCTCCCCCGTCCCTGGGATTCTCCAGGCAAGAACACTGGAATGGGTTGCCATTTCCTTCTCCAATGCATAAAAGTGAAAGTAAAGTCACTCAGTTGTATCCAACTCTTAGCGACCCCATGGACTGCAGCCTACCAGGCTTCTCTGTCCATCGGATTTTCCAGGCAAGAGTACTGGAGTGGGGTGCCATCGCCTTCTCTGCCTCTTGAGCTAACAGCACAGTAATCAAGAATTTAGGATTAGTAACAAAAGACAGTTGAAAATGCAAAATTCCAGTTTCCTAAGGGGAGAAAATCTATATATATACACTTACCCTGATCATCTGTTAAAATGCTATTTGTTTTTGAAACAATTTCTTTTTTGAAAAAGTTTATAATATATAATGTATTAGAAAGCTGTACATTTAAAATGTATTACATAACATATGTTTACATTATATGCATATATATTTATTATTTACACACACATACATACATATGTGTGTATAATATAAAATTCAACCAAATACAGCACACCATTTGTTTCTCATTCTGAATACTATTGGAATGTTATTGGACTCATTGGAAAAGACCCTGAGGCTGGGAAAGACTGAAGGCAGGAAGAGAAGGGGACGACAGAGGCTGAGATGGTTGGATGGCATCACTGACTCAATGGACATGAGTTTGAGCAAGCTCTGAGAGTTGTTAATGGACAGGGAAGTCTGGTGTGCTGCAGCCCAAGTGGTCGCAAAGAGTCGGACATGACTGAGAGACTGAACTGAACTGACTGAATGCTAACCATTTTCTCAGCCAATGAAGTTACATGACACATATCCTACTGACAGTCTTGGCTATTGGTTGTTAGTATCCCATACTGTGAGATCTCTCAGCCAATGAGCTTGTGTGCTTGATATTCAGAGTTGTATGTATTTTATCATATGTGTTGTTTATATTCCTATCTTGTTTTCTTCCACTGATATGTATTTTGAGCAATTTCTATCCACTCTGGCTGAGAGAATTTGTGTGAGTCATCAAAGATTTGCAAAAACACAAATTTTATAGCAATTCCAAGAGTCTTCAAGAAAATGGTCAAGAAAATATTAGAAAAGAGGATTTCAAGGCCCCTCAAGGTCTTTTCAAGACTTACCTAGCCCAAACACGGTTTAACTTTTCCTGTAAAAGCAAATCCACAAAAGCTTGTAACAGATATGCATTCCCAAATCGGATATTCACAGTCCTGGATCAAAATAGGAGAAAGTTTTTCTGGCTGGGGGCTGTTTAAAAAAAAAAAAAAAGCAGCTGCACAATTGCCAACTACAATTCTAATTTAAGAGACTGTGAGCATGAAATCACAGAATTTTCCCTTGATCAGCTCAATCTGATTACCAAATCCTCCTGCTCTGTGCATGTTGTGCTTTGTGATTGTAACCACACCACTGATGCAGATGGCCCTAGGTAATATCTTTTTGGCACCATGTGTGCACTGGGCTTGCTCACTGACTTAATCAACAATTGTGTTTTCTTAATTTTTTGAATTTAATTAGACTTGGATTTCAAAGCAGTGTTTCACTTTAGGTATTTGCACATGCTAGCAAACCACCAAAACTAGAAAAGCAAATATTACTTTTCCTCTTTCTGACTGCTTATTTAGCACCTTTCTCTTCTTGTACTAAGTATAGTTAACACAGAAAAACATATATAAGCATTAAAAGCACAACAAAAAAGCACTTAATAAAGAGCCAGTATTATAATTTCCCAAAGCTTTCTTTCAAGATTGCCAGGAGAAATATCAACAATCTCAGATATACAGATGATACCACCACCCTAATGGCAGAAAGTGAAGAGGAACTAAAGAGCCTCTTGATGAGACTGAAAGAGGAGAGTGAAAAAGCTGGCTTGAAACTCAACATTAAAAAAAAAAAAACTAAGATCATGGCATCCAGGCCCATTACTTCATGGCAAATAGAAGGGGAAAAAGTGGAAGCAGTGACAGATTTTATTTTCTTGGGCTTTAAAATCACTGAGGACAGTGACGTCAGTCATGAAATTAAAAGATACTTGCTCCTTGGGAGGAAAGCTATGACAAACCTAGACAGTATATTAAAAGGAAGAGACCTCACTCTGTTGACAAAGGTTTGTATAGTCAAAGCTATGGTTTTTCCAGTAGTCATGTATGGATGTGAGAGTTGGACCAAAAAGAAGGCTGAGTACCAAAGAACTGATACTTTTGAATTATAGTGTTGGAGAAGACTCTTGAGAGTCCCTTTTACAGCAAGGAGATCAAACCAGTCAATCCTAAAGAAAATCAACCCTGAATATTTATTGAAAGAATTGTTGCTGAAGCTGAAGCTCCAATACTTTGGCCACCTGATACAAAGAGCTGATTCACTGGAAAACACCCTGATGCTGGGAAAGATTGAAGGCAAAAGGAGAATGGAGAGGCAGAGGATGAGATGGCTAGATAGCATCATCAACTCAATGGACATGAATCTGAGCAAATTCCAGGAAATAGTGGAGAACAGAAGAGCCTGGCATGCTGCAGTCTATGGGGTCCCAAAGAGTGGGACACAATTTAGCAACTGAACAACAACAACAAAAGTTTTCTCTATCCCTTTTTGACAATGAAAACAAAGCAATAAACATTTCTCATTTGCTTCTGGATGGGAGCAGATCAGTCAGCTCAGCCCTGCTATCAAAAGATTAACTAAGTGACTTGCTTATTTAGATAATCTCTAAAAGCCATTGACAACTTCACCCTTGGAAAATCCTTTCCTCAGACTTCACTTTGAGGGTCCCCTCTGAAGCACTGGACAGTCTTGAATCTCCTTTTTTATACGCTGGCTTGACCCTGCAGTTTTCTGGTTCCCTTTCAACATCTCCATCTGTTACTTCTGAGGTCTTCTTCACGAGATCCTCTTCTTCTACTAGTAACTTATATCTAGATGCTCCCTGAAAAAGAATGTGTTAATGGCCTGATCATTCACCTCTCACCCTGTACTCTTATTGCCATGGGTCTTTGAAATCCTTCTCAGTGAAGAGGAATGAGTACATTTCCCTTATCCTCAATACTGGATCCAGGCATGTGATTTGTTTGGATAAATTGAAGGTTACTGGATATGACATGGGATCTTTGGATGATGGACTTGCCCTCTGATGCCTCACCCTTTGCCATGAGAAGAATGCGTCCAGGCCAGCCCTGGTCCCAGTGTAGTCAACCTGCTGGTGCCCACAGAATGAGGAGAGACACAAGAAACAGATCTCGGCCAGGGTCAACTGCCCACAGATCCATGGAGAATAAACAATTACTGGCTTAGTCACTGGGTATTGAGCTGGTTTGTTATGCAGCACTGTTGGGGGTATAGTTCACTGATAGACTCCTTAAGGTTCTTTAGTTCTCCATTACCAAACTTGGCTTATTCCGGATGGTTTAGAGGCTAAGCTGACCTATTATCTGGTCATAATAAATGATGATAATTAAATAATAGAATACAATGATAAATAATACACTTACGAGAGTACCAGACTGCGACAGTGCAGGAACGGCCAAGAGGAGCTACCCCGCGTCCGAGGTCGGGGGCGTGGCCGAGAGGAGAT
>NW_011494713.1:1936862-1937133 GCF_000754665.1 Bison bison bison
AGTCAATCTAATCACACTAGGACCACAGCCTTGTCTAACTCAATGAAACTAAGCCATGCCCGTGGGGCAATCCAAGACGGGCGAGCCATGGTGGAGAGATCTGACAGAATGTGGTCCACTGGAGAAGGGAATGGCAAATCACTTCAGTATCCTTGCCTTGAGAACCCCATGAACAGTATGAAAAGGCAAAATGATAGGATACTGAAAGAGAAACTCCCCAGGTCAGTAGGTGCCCAATATGCTACTGGAGATCAGTGGAGAAATAACTCCA
>NW_011494713.1:1937819-1938487 GCF_000754665.1 Bison bison bison
TTAAATCAAATCCCTTATGATTATACAGTGGAAGTGAGAAATAGATTTAAGGGCCTAGATCTGATAGATAGAGTGCCTGATGAACCGTGGAATGAGGTTTGTGACATTGTACAGGAGACAGGGATCAAGACCATTCCCATAGAAAAGAAATGCAAAAAAGCAACATGGCTTTCTGGGGAGGCCTTAAAAATAGTTGTGAAAACAAGAGAAGTGAAAAGCAAAGGAGAAAAGGAAAGATATAAACATCTGAATTCAGAGTTCCAAAGAATAGCAAGAAGAGATAAGAAAGCCTTCTTCAGTGATCAATGCAAAGAAATAGAGGAAAACAACAGAATGGGAAAGACTAGGGATCTCTTCAAGAAAATCAGAGATACCAAAGGAACATTTCATGCAAAGATGAGCTCAATAAAGGACAGAAATGGTATGGACCTAACAGAAGCAGAAGATATTAAGAGGTGGCAAGAATACACAGAAGAACTGTACAAAGAAGATCTTCATGACCCAAATAATCACGATGGTGTGATCACTGACCTAGAGCCAGACATCCTGGAATGTGAAGTCAAGTGGGCCTTAGAAAGCATCACTACGAACAAAGCTAGTGGAGGTGATGGAATTCCAGTTGAGCTATTCCAAATCCTGAAAGATGATGCTGTGAAAGTGCTGCACTC
>NW_011494713.1:1939959-1940520 GCF_000754665.1 Bison bison bison
CAGGAGGAGAAGGGGACGACAGAGGATGAGATGGCTGGATGGCATCACTGACTTGATGGACATGAGTCTCAGTGAACTTCAGGAGTTGGTGATGGACAGGGAGGCCTGGCGTGCTTCTGTTCATGGGGTCGCAAAGAGTTGGACACGACTGAGCAACTGATCTGATCTAATCTAATAAGCACAAATCTTTAAAAATTGGGGCAAAAATAAATGCAAAAGAAACAAGAGACCACAGCAAAAATCAATAAAGCTAAAAGTTGGTGCTTTGAGAAGATAAATAAAATGGACAATTAGCCAGACTCATCAAGAAACAAAGGGAGAATAATCAAATCAACAAAATTAGAAATGAAAATAGAGAAATCACAACAGACAACACAGAAATGCAAAGGATCGTAAGAGACTACTCTCAGCAACTATATGCCAATAAAATGGACAACTTGGAAGAAATGGACAAATTCTTAGAAAAGTATAACTTTCCAAACCTGAACCAGGAAGAAATAGAAAATCTTAACAGACCCATCACAAGCACAGAAATCGAAACTGTAATCAGAAATCTTACCA
>NW_011494713.1:1940620-1942522 GCF_000754665.1 Bison bison bison
CAAACTCGTTCTATGAGGCCACCATCACCCTAATACCAAAACCACACAAAGATGTCACAAAAAAAGAAAACTACAGGCCAATATCACTGATGAACATAGATGCAAAAATCCTTAACAAAATTCTAGCAAACAGAATCCACCAACATATTAAAAAGGTCATACATCATGACCAAGTGGGCTTTATCCCAAGGATACAAGGATTCTTGAATATCTGCAAATCAATCAATGTAATACACCACATTAACAAATTGAAAGATAAAAACCATATAATTATCTCAATAGATGCAGAGAAAGCCTTTGACAAAATTCAACATCCATTTATGATTAAAAAACAAACAAAAAAAACCTCCAGAAAGCAGGCATAGAAGGAACATACCTCAACATAATAAAAGCTATATATGACAAACCCACAGCAAACATTATGCTCAATGGTGAAAAATTGAAAGCATTTCCCCAAAAGTTAGGAACAAGGCAAGGGTGCCCACTCTCACCACTACTATTCAACATAGTTTTGGAAGTTTTGGCCACAGCAATCAGAGAAGAAAAACAAATAAAAGGAATTCAGATTGGAAAACAAGAAAACTCTTACTGTTTGCAGATGACATGATCCTCTACATAGAAAACCCTAAAGACTCCACCAGAAAATTACTAGAGCTAATCAATGAATATAGTAAAGTTGCAGGATATAAAATTAACACACAGAAATCCCTTGCATTCCTATACACTAACAATGAGAAAACAGAAAGAGAAATTAAGGAAACAAATCCATTCACCATTGGAATGAATAGAATAAAATACTTGGGAATAAATCTACCTGAAGAAACAAAAGACCTATATAGAAAACTATAAAACACTGATGAAAGAAATCAAAGAGGACACAAATAGATGGAGAAATATACCATGTTCATGGATTGAAAGAATCAATATAGTGAAAATGAGTATACTACCCAAAGCAATCTACAGATTCAATGCAATCCCTATCAAGCTACCAACGGTATTTTTCAGAGAGCTAGAACAAATAATTTCACAATTTGTATGGAAATACAAAAAACCTCAAGTAGCCAAAGCAATCTTGAGAAAGAAGAATGGAGCTGGAGGAATCAATCTGCCTGACTTCAGGCTATACTACAAAGCTACATTCATCAAGACAGCATGATACTGGCACAAAGACAGAAATATAGATCAATGGAACAAAATAGAAAGCCCAAAGATAAATCCACACATCTATGGACACCTCATCTTTGACAAAAGAGGCAAGAATATACAATGGAGAAAAGACAATCTCTTTAACAAGTGGTGCTGGGGAAACTGGTCAACCACTTGTAAAAGAATGAAACTAGAACACTTTCTTACACCGTACACAAAAATAAACTCAAAATGGATTAAAGATCTAAATGTAAGACGAGAAAATATAAAACTCCTAAAGGAAAACATAGGCAAAACACTCTCTGATGTAAATCATAACAGTATCATCTATCACCCACCTCCCAGAGTAATGGAAATAAAAGCAAAAATAAACAAATGGGACCTAATTAAACTTAAAAGCTTTTGCACAACAAAGGAAACTATAAGCAAGATGAAAAGACAACCTGCAGAATGGGACAAAGTAATAGCAAATGAAGCAACTGACAAATAATTAATCTCAAAAATATACAAGCAACTCCTGCAGCTCAATTCCAGAAAAATAAATGACCCAACCAAAAAATGGGCCAAAGAACTAAACAAACATCTCTCCAAAGAAGACATACAGATGGTTAACAAACACATGAAAAGATGCTCAATATCACTCATTATCAGAGAAATGCAAATCAAAACCACAGTGAGGTACCATCTCACACTGGTCAGAATGGCTGCTATCCAAAAGTCTACAAACAATAAATGCTGGAGAGGGTGTAGAGAAAA
>NW_011494713.1:1942622-1943383 GCF_000754665.1 Bison bison bison
AACTGGAAATAGAACTGCCTTATGACCCAGCAATCCCACTGCTGGGCATACACACTGAGGAAACCAGAATTGAGACACATGTACCCCAGTGTTCATCGCAGCACTGTTTATAATAGCCAGGACATAGAAGCAACCTAGATGTCCATCAGCAGATGAATGGATAAGATAGCTGTGGTACATATACACAATGGAATATTACTCAGAAATTAAAAAGAATGAATACATTTGAATCAGTTCTAATGAGGTGTGTATAACTGGAGTCTATTATACATAGTGAAGTAAGCCAGAAAGAAAAACACCAATACAGTATACTAACACATATATATGGAACTTAGAAAGATGTTAAAGATAACCCTATATGCGAGACACAGATGTATAGAACAGTCTTTTGGACTCTGTGGGAGGAGGCGAGGGTGGGATGGTTTGAGAGAATAGCATTGAAACATGTATATTATCATATGTGATCACCAGTCCAGGTTTGACGCATGAGACAGGGTGCTCAGGGCTGGTGCACTGGGATGACCTAGAGGGATGGAATGGGGAGGGAGGTAGGAGGAGGGTTCAGGATGGGGAACACATGTACACCCATGGCTGATTCATGTCAATGTATGGCAAAAACCACTACAATCTTGTAATTAGCCTCCAATTAAAATAAGTAAAATTTTAAAAAGAACACAATGATAAATAATTATCAATAATAAAACATAAATAAACAATAAAATAAATAATAATAAATGACAAATAAGAGCTACCATTTTTAA
>NW_011494713.1:1943577-1958270 GCF_000754665.1 Bison bison bison
ATGTGTTATGTCTGAAATTCATGATTTTCCAGACACAGAATATAGGATTATGCTTAATTATGAAAGCATAAACTGAGGCTCAGGGAAGTAAAGTAACTTCCCCAAGCCCTCAAAATAAGCGCTGATCTTCCCCTAAAGCTGTCAGAAAGAGTATGGATCTGCCAACATGTTAATTTTGTACTTTATCCTCTAGAACTGAGACAAAAAATTTATGTTGTTTAATTTACCTAGTTTGTGATATTTTGTTAAAGACTCTGCCAGGATCTCCTGATTCACCTACCAAACAGCCTCAGAGTTGCCTACCTTAGCAATGGACAGCTGGGGCATTTGCTCCCTGGCCTCCTCCCCCATTTAATTGAGGCCTGCACTGGTTTCCCACACTTCAGGGTTGTGTTTTCATGTTGATTGGGCAAGCTACCATGACACCAGAGAAAATCTGGGCTTCTGGTGGGATATTTCAAGCTTATCCAGAACTATCCACTAAAACTATGGGTGAAATCAAATGGGCCAAGGGTATGTGATGCAGAAGACAAGAGATGAGTGCCTAATGCTGCTTACCAAAAATTCATATACTATCCAACACACATATCTCTGGCAATTGCTCAGAATTTGAGGTTCAATTTTAGGTAACAACCCTCACCTATTTCTAATCTTCTACCCCAAAACTATGTGTTTGTTGTTCATAGTTAGGCTTATAGCATTGTTATCTAACATTACTATTTCACTGAAGGCTCAGGGTAAAGTTTGACATGTAGCTAAAGAGCAAAGTTGCTCTTAAGAGGGTGAATATTATCAGTGTCTATCATTAAGCAGAAACTGTTTTCTGTGACCAGAAAAGGGTCACAGAGGCAGAAACTGGCTCTAGGCCACTGGCAAGTGGGGAGAAATTTGGTAGGTAGACCAGAAGGTCGTTCTAAGTTAAGGTTACATGATAGCAAGAATTGCATTTTATTTCATACAAAATCACTGTTTATTGAAACTCTATCAAAGAATTCCATCTAAGAAAAACCAAGATTTAAACCCAGATTCCCTGATTACAAGTTCCATCCTCTTTTTCCTTGTCCAGAATGAGCTCATCCACCTGTCAATAAGGGTTGAAAGGAGAATGTTTACATTTTTCAAGGATAGATAGGCAGGGTTCAGCCCTCTGCTGCAGCTACTGGCAGAAGAAGTGCAGGGCAATTTTCCAGACATACCGAGGTTCTCCAGGGTGGAGAAGGCACCTGATGGAGAGGTAGGCTCCCCAGAACTAGGAGCAGAATATGGACCATAAGCAGAAGTATATGGATTTTTCTGGGGGCTCAGTGTTGTCAGGCATTGCGTCCTTGCCCCAGGTACCCTCTGCTACAGGGTCCTGGTGAATGAGCTCTTTAACATGACACTGAACTGTTCTGGCTCCATTCTTCAGAGACAGTTTGCCTTCTCTCTATCGCCCCTTCTCCCAGGTTTTACAGCTCTCTGTGGACAATTTTCCACTAAGAGTTTGTGAACCATTTTTCTCCAGACTCCAACCAACAAGATCCAGAGCTGTTTATTTTTCTGGGTGTGTCCCAAACTGAAGCTTCTGACCTTTAGTTTATACTTTGGATGTTCTGACATCCTTTCCTGCCAGCTGGTTTATACTGTGCACTGTCTGTTCTTCTCCACATGGCCTGACACCTTCCCTCACTAAAACCTTGGGTGTTCTGATGAGTCATGCAGCCAACGAGTTCAAGTCAAGCACTGAAACAACTTTCTTTACTCAGTCATTCTCTGCTGAGTCCTCTGACTGCTGTTTTAATGATTTTCCTCCTTGTCCTTTCCAGGGGGGCATTTCCAATCTTTTAGAAATCAGTCCAAATCCAAGGATCCAAGGCTCCCATGATGCAAAGGGCACTCTGTTTCATACAAAATTCTGGTTTATTGAAATTTTGTAATGGAATCTTTGTCAGTCTAAGAACCATTGTGCGCTATCAGTTTTCCTCCAGTCATAAACAATTGTTCTAACCTGTAGAAACAGACCAAAAGGAAATATCCTTCCCCAAGATTTTCTTATTTCTTCAGTGCAGCAGAAAATAGTGATTTTAGATCCCTCTGAACCACTTTGTCTCAAAATCATTCATGGTTGACTGTTGTCACTCATCTCCCAATTCAGATGCCACTTCCTCAGAGAGTCCATCCCTGACCATCAATCAAAAGGGGCCACCCCACCACTCTATCACATCACCCCATTTTATTCTCTCTATAACATTTATCAAGTTCTAAAGTTGACCCCCTTTGCTATCTAGTCAGGTTTTGTTTCTATTTTTGTTTTTTCAATCTCCATCTTACACAGAACATAAACTCCATGAGAATAGGGACCAAAAATACAAACTCCATGAGAATTAGGGACCAAGAAAATAGGCTTTCATCCTTTGTTGGAGAAGTCACAGGATTAGTACCCCATCCTCAGTTTCCTTCCTTCTCCATGTGTAGGAGTATATGTTCCCTCTCCAATTGAAGTTTGGCATAGCCATATGATTTGTTTTGGCCAGTGAATGTGAACAACAGTGCTCTGTCTTTTCGAGGAGAAAGATTTATGAACCACTTTCCCTGTAAAGGTGAAGTGGTTATGGAAGCATGTATTGTGATGGTGCCTCCATCAGCCTGGGTTTCTGGCTGACAACAGTGAGCAGAGCCCTCATCTGTCCCTCAGTGGACTGGTAGTGTAAATAAGAAACAAGCCTCTGCTGTGATAAGTCAACGAGATTTGGAAGTTGTTTGTTATTGAATCATACTCTGCCTTTCCCTACTATGTTTGCTTCCTAATGTTTCTGTAGCAAGTCACCACACACTTTGGGGCATAAAATAACACTAATTTATCCTCTTGCAATACTGGAGGTCAGAAATCCAAAATAAGTCTTATGGAACTAAAATCAAAGTTGAGCTGGGGTTGTGTTATTCTGAAGGCACTCACTAAAGCATAGTCTGTTTCCTTGCTCTACCAGGTTCTAGAGGCCATCTCCATTCCTTAGCGAGTGGACCCTCGCTTCATCTCCAAAGCATATCAGTCCAACCTCTGCTTTCATTGTTACATCTCCCTGTGGCTCTGATCCTCCTCCCTTCCTTTTATAAATACACATGACTACTTGAGCCCACCTAGATAATCCAGGATAATCTCTCCATCTCAAAATCCTTAACTTAAACATTCCTGAAAAAAATACTTTTCCACATAAGGTAACATGTATGTGTTGCAGGTGGAGGGGGAATGCCATTATTCTATAAATCACACTGACTAATATGATAATGAATCCATCGCACCTGGGATACTTCCTGGTGGTAGTAGTATCCTGAGTAGTAGTAGCTCTAGCCACTCAGTTAATACTTGGAGAATGAATAAATGAATGAACCGACCAGAGTAGCATAGCATAGCATTCAAGAGCATAGCATAGCACACCAGAACATAGAATAGCATGTAAATAAAATTTTTTGGTAATAGTATTTGAAGGGTAGCGTCAGCTTTAAAAAGATGGGTCCTCAAATGTCTTTTTATCTAAAATTCACCATTTCTTTGCCAAAAAGTGATAGTGACAGAGTCTAACTTCAACTTATAAAGAAAATACTGGTTAAGATTAACCAGGGGCATTACTTTTCTAAGTTTTTCTGTTGTTGTTCTGGGCAAGTTACTCAAACTTTTTGTGCCTCAGTTCCCACAAATATAAAGGGAGGAGAGATGTGTATAGTACCTCATGCTGTCGCTGAGAAAATTCCATAAACAATACATATAAAACTCTCTTATGAAGTCGAGTGCAAAGCAGGCACTCTCTGAATGTCAGCTTCCTCCTCCCCACTTCTCACTATCTAGCTTCCCATCCCTCGTACACCTTAGGGAGTTTGTGACACTCTATTTGAAACTTCTCCTTCCCCAGCTGTCTACAGCTGAGGAGTGAAGAGCTATGGCTGTTCTCTAGAGGAATGAAAGCTCTGGTGCTAGACAAAAATTCTAATTCGAAAAGATACATGCAAGCCAATGTTCATTGCATCACTATTTACTATAGCCTGGATGTGGAAGCAACCTAGATGTCCAACAACAGATGAATGGAAAAAGAAGATGTGGTACAGATACACAATGGAATACTACTCAGTCATAAAAAAGAATGAAATAATGCCATTTTGCAGCAATATGGATGGACCAAGAGATTAGCATCCTAAGTGAAATGTCAGACACAGAAAGACAAATATCATACAGTATCACTTATATGTGGAATCTTAAAAAAAATGATACAAATGAACTTATTTACAAAACAGAAATAGACTCACAGACATAGAAAACAAATTTATGGTTACCAACAGGAAAGGCAGGGAAGGATAAATTAGGAGCTGGGGACTAGCAGATACATACTACCGTATATAAAACAGATAAACAAGGACCTACTGTATAGCCCAGAGAACTATAGTCAATATGTTGTAATAAGTTATAATGGAAAAGAATATATCCAGATAGATAGATAGATAACTGAACCACTATGCTGCACATTTGAAACTAATATCACATTGTAAATTAACTATACTTCAATAAAAAGTTGTTTAAAGAAAAAGCTGTGACTCTCTGTAGGCATGATTATCATCATCACAGCCAACATTTTTTAAGAATTTGTAGCAAGAACTATTCTAAAGCACCCTATACCTAACTATTCTCTTAGGATTCACAACCCTGTGAAGTATGCATTATTATTATTTCCATTTTACAGATGAGAAGTTAAGGCTCAAAAGCAAGAGTTAGGTGGAAAGGTAATCTGACTTCAGAGTCCCCTTTTACAATGACCATGCTAAACCCAGTGTACACACTACATTCTGGGGGCCAGGGAAGATGTCTCCTTACTAAATCACTAAGAATTTAAAGCCTGATTGAGTTACTAGCCTGGGGATGCTGTGTCTGGCTTCTCTACAGCCCTACCAACTGGCCACAAACGAAGCAACGGATGAGAGGCCCATAAATAACATGGCGGTTAAAGACAAAGCAAGAGGGAAGTGTTTTTAGCATTAATGCATTTTTTACCTTTGTTCAAAGAACATAATAAAGTGGCACTTAAGCACTGAAAATCAGAACAAGTTAGAGGAAAAGAAAAAAAACACCAAGTTGGAACTTGAACCCAGCCTTCTGGGGCTAGACTGTAGTTATCCTGTGACTTTGAACTTAGATTCTGTTGCATAATTTGTATTTTCTGAGATAATTTCTTCCTGCTTTATATTCTTTAATAAAGTTATTTTAGATGATGTTATCCCATCTCTGCTGACCTAAAGAACACAAAAAGAAAAGACAAGATCTTCAAAGAGGGAATATGATTAATTGAAGACTGACTGTATTGGTAGCAATAGGAATGGGAATGAGAGGAGTGAAGCTGGGGAGCAAATGCCAGCTTCCTGAAGCCACCACCTTCTGGGATGTAGCTTTCTGAAGCCTTTCTCAACAGAAATGGTGGCCCAACTGGTGATGGCAGAAGATGGCTTGTTTGAACAAGGAAATGTTCCCTTATAACCTGTTGTATCTTCAATTAATGGATACTCTCCTCTTGGTGGGTCTGTTCTGTAATAGTCTCCATAAGACCATATGGTTTCTGGCTAATGCTAGTGCCAGCAGCCACTTAAACTTGTTGGTAACATAGACATGTAAATAGCCACTGGCCAACTGCTCTAGCCAAGTAACACTTAACTCTGACAAGTAGAACAACAGTTGGTTTCATTTTGGGAGTTCCCAAAATACTTCCCAAAAATAATAGGTAATGAGGGTGGAAAATTGTAAAGGCTCTATAATTATTTCAGTACCACCCATTTGAGAGTGGCTTCACCATGAATTACAAGCTGTTCAAAGACTAAAGACAGTACCTGGAAACATAAAGACTCACAGATGCCCTCTAACACAGCCTGAGGAACAAGGACCTTTCCAAAGCTCCTTTGGTGGCATCTTACTTGGATCACTCTTTGACTCCACATTCTCTCAGCATATCGTGATCATAAGCTGAACTGTGGGCTCTTACAAGCATTTGTCAGCAGTCATGCAAATACTTTCTTGCTAATTGTTTCCAGCGATAAATTAAAGATGACCACTCATTCTTTACCCTTCCTACCTTTGAGAGGTAGCATCCAATTCTCCTCCCTTGAATGCTGGCTGACTTGATGACTTGCTTGACTAAGAAGTGGAAGTAGAAGTGACACACTGGGAACTCTGAGACTAGATTACAAGCAGTTTTACAATGTCTACCTGTATCTCTTGGAACACTCTTGGGGGCCCCATCTCACCGTGAAAAAGCACAACTACCCCGAGGCTGCCTTGCTAGGAAGACCACATGTAGGCACCGTGGTAGACAGTCCCAGTTGAATCCTACCTTCTAGCTATGCCTACCAGAATGCCTGACTAGTGAGCAAAACCACCTTGGAGCCTCCAGACTAGCCCATCACAAGCTGAATACCACCAAGTAACCTCATTGAATGGCACACGGAGGTATAAAATTACCCATCCACACTCTGCCTTAATTCATGACCCACAAAATTATGCTCTATAATAAAATGATCGCCCCTTAAGCTATTGAGTTCTGGGGTGGTTTGCTACACAACAATAAAAAACAAGAACAACTGAGCAACGATCTAATCAACTGTAAGTTCCTGGAAATTAATGGACTTTACTTTCTCTTAGTTTACTTATAAATAAATAAATAAATTTTTAAAAGAAGAAAACAAGGAGAGGGAAGGGGTGGGGTGGTAAGTTCTTCTGAACTTGGCTGTTTTGTCTTGGAAATGATGGCGAAACATTGGAATAGGCTTATACCTCAGTTTTACAATGTACCAGATCAAGAACTCAGAGTATATAATTTAGAAGCTACAGGAAACTTCTATAATGTTTTTCCCAGCTGTACCCTTAGACATCCAGAAAACACTTGAGGCCTGGGATCCTATTAAAATCTTTTATTATAGGAAATGTAACTTATGAAAAGGAAATATTAACTAGCATCTTGGACTGTCATATCTTAGGCCCTATGTTCAGGCACCACACCAATATATTTTTATCCTCTAGCTACAGCATAAAGCATCAATATTTAAAGATCAAACACTCAAATGATATATTCCCAAATATGCAAGATTCCCCCCCCAAATCATCCTAAAGGGATATTATAGTCCTTTTATTCTGGTTCTTATAAATTATTTCATAGTATGAGGATACTCCTTAATCACCTTATTTTTGTCAAAGTCACATTAGCCTGAACAATTTCAATAAATGTTCATTTATCAGGGATTGGGGGATTCCCTAGTGGCTCAGACAATAAAGAGTCTTCCTGCAATGAGGAAGGCCAGAGTTCAATCTCTGGGTCAGGATGATCCCCTGGAGAAGGAAATGACAATCTACTCCAGTATTCTTGCCTGGAAAATCCATGGATGGAAGAGCCTGGCGGGCTACAGTTCATACGGTCACAAAGAGTCAGACAGGACAGAGCGACTTCACCTTCTTTCTTTTTTTTTTTTTAGAGGCTGAGAGAGACTTATTTATAAAAAGAAAAAGAATGGAAAGAAATATGTTAGTCAGTATAGGATAAGTCATGCTGCAGTAACAAATTTATCCTGAAATCTTAGAGGCTTAAAACACTAAAATTTACTTGTCACTCATACAAAAGCCACTATGGGCCAGAGTTGACTCTTTAACAAGAAGTCCTTCAAGGGGTGACTTACCTTTAATCTTATAGTTCCATTCTCCATCCAACACAAGATTTTCTTAGTTACCAGTATAGAGAAGAGACAGTAAGAATGTCATGTAGGGGTTTCTCACTGCCTTGGATAAAAGTAACACATGTGTTTCCACTCACATTTAATTGTCCAAACCTGCCTGACTACAAAGGAGCCAATGAGTGGTCTTGGTCTTCTATGTGCTCAAGAGAGAGGAATATGAAAAGATCTAGCAAATGCGATGTGTTTTTCTCTTTCCTTGGAGGCAGTTTTTTAGTAATTATATGATCTCATAATTGCAAGAGTTGAATGGTATTGTAAACAAGGTTTAAAAAAAACCCACTCCTACAAGCATTACTGAAGGCTGGAACATTGTATATCCATTTAAGAAAAAATCTCAACCCTTTCCTTAAGTCATACATGAAAATTAATTTGATATTGATCAAGATCTAAACTAAAAGCTAAAACTATAAAAATTTCTAGAAGAAAACATAAAAATACATAGGATAAAAATCTTTCAACTTAAGGTAGACAAGGATTTCTTGAGTAAAAATAGCACAAATCATTTTAAAAAATGATAAATTATATTAATGCCTTTCAAAGTACAAAATTTTGCTCTATAAAAGAAAATAAAAAGACATATCAGAGAGCCAAAGAAAACATTTACTATATCTATATTATATTTATATATATATTGCAACTCACTATTAATAAGACACACAGTCTAATTTATTTTGATGGGCAAAAGATTTGAACAAACACTTTCAAAAAAGACATGACAATAGCTAATACACAATGAAAAGTTGTTCAACATCACTCATCATAAGGGAAATGCAAATAAAAGCCCTCATGGAAACATGAAACCATAAAACTCCTAGCAGAAAACAGGAGAAAAACTCTTTGACATTGGTCTTGGCAATAACACTATTTATATAGGCCAACACAAGCACAGACCAAAAACAGCAAAAATAAATGTGGGACCACATCAAACTAAAAAACTATATACCACAAAGGAAACAATCAATAAAATGACAAGGCAACTTATAGAATAGGAGAAAATATTTGCAAGTCATTTATCTAATGAGAGGTTAATACTGAGAATATATCGAGGACTCCTAAAACTCAAATAGACAAAAAACAAATAACCTGATTTTTAAAATGAACAAAATATTTGAATAGACATTTTTCCAACGAAGACATACAAATGGCCAATGGGTACATGAAAAGGTGTTCAACAACAATAAGTAATCAAGGAAATGCAAATCAAAAAACAATGAGATATCACCTCACACCTGTTAGGGTGGTTACCACTGAAAGGGCAACAAATAACAAATGTTGAGAAGGATTTGGAGAAAAGGGAACACTTATATATTGTTGGTAGGGATGTAAATTGATGCAGTCATTTAGGAAAACAGAATGGAGGTTTCTCAAAACATTAACAATAGAATTACCATATGACCCAGGAATCACACTTCTGGGCATATATACAAAAGAAATAAAAGCAAGACCTTGGAGACATATCAGAATTCCCATGTTCATTGCAACATTATTCACAATATTCAAGATATAGAAATGACCAAAGTATTGATTGACAGATGAATGGAAAAAGATAATGCGATATGCACACATGTTCACACATACACTAATGGAATATTATTCAGCCATAAAAGCAAAAATGCTGACTTTTGTGACAACATGAAGCTGAAGGACATTATACTAAGTACAATTAACCAGACACGGAAAGATGAATATGTTTTTATTTCATTTGTATACTGAATCTAAATGTGTCCAATTCACAGAAAGTGAAATGGTAGTTGCCAGGGGCTCAGTAGTGGCAGAGTGGGGGAAATGGAAAGATTTGGGTCAAAGGCTACAAACTTCCAGTTATAAGACGAATATATTCTGAGTATCTAATATACAACATGGCGATTACAGTTAGTAATACAGCATTGTATATTTGAAATATGCTAAGAAAGAGATCCTAAGAACTCTCACCATAAAAAAAAAGGTAACAATGTGAGATAAGGTGTGTTAATTAGTTTATTATGGTAATTATTTCATAATATATAGGTATGTCAAACCATCATATTATACATCTTAAACATACACAATTTTGCCAGTTATACCAATAAAATTTGGGAAAAATTAAAATTCATTTTTAAAAAACCTCTAATGAGTTACCACTTCACTAGAAAGGCTAAAATAAAAAGCAGTGATAATACTAGTTGTTAGCGAGGATGTGGAGTAACCAGGTCTTTCATACATTGCTAGTGGGAATGCAAAATGGTATGACTACCTTTTAGAGACATTTTGGCATTTTCTCATAAAGTTAAACTTATACTCCATGTTACTCAGCAACAAAGCTCCTAGATATTTACTCAAGTAACAAAATATTTTTTCATGCAAAGATTTGTATATGGATTGTTATAACAGCTTTATTCATAACCCCCCCAAACTTAAACAACTTAAATTTCCATCTAAGGTAAATAGATAAATTTTACTTAATCCATGCCAAAAAGAAAAAAGTACTCACATTCAGAATGACTAGATTCAAAAATCATGTGTTGAGAGAAAGAAGCTAGACACTACAAAAAACATACTGTATGATTCCATGTATATGTTATTCTAGAAAAGGAAATGCTAATTTGTAGTAACAGAAAGCAAACAGCACCTTGGGCTGGATGGACTGACCATAAAAGAGATTTAGGGAACTGCTGGGGATGATTAAATTTTCTACTTCTTGATTGTGTCAGTGTTACACAGTGCTGGCATTCGTTGAAGCTCACCAAATTGTACATACACTTAAAGTGTTTGCATTGTATTTCTCATAAATTATACTTCAAAAAGGTGATTTTTTAAAAAATACTACACATGATCATATTTAGTCATCACAAACATATACTATTGATAGGAGGATAATAAAAAAAAGTTTTGTTATGAAAACAGTGCTTTGGTTTCAGGATAAAATTACCTGTGGCAACATTGTACATGAATTCCTAAAGTTCTTTCTCTAAACAATTCTAACAGAAATGAATATACAGTATTTTGAAAGCTGTTAGTGCACCAAAATGGCTATTTTAAAAACATAATCATTAATGCAATGACCTTGAACTAATGTAAATAGAGAAAAATATTTATAAACTAATCTACAATTCTTTTTGAATTTTTAATTTTGTATCTGGCTATAGCTAATAAACAATATTGTGCTAGCTGCAGGTCAACAGAGAAGGGACTCAGCCATACAAATACATGTAACCATTCTCCCTCAAACTCCCTCCCATTCCAGCTGCCACATAACATTGAGCATAGCTCCATGTGCTATACAATTGGCCCTTGTTGGTTATCCATTTTAAATATAGCAGTGGGTACATGTCCATCCCAAACTCCCTAACTATCCCTTCTCCCTGGCAACCATAAGTTCATTCTCTAAGTCTGTGAGTCTTTTTCTCTTTTGTGAGTTTATTTGTATCATTTCCTTTTAGATTCCATATATAGAGGATGTCATATGACATTTCTTCTTCTCTGTTTGACTTACTTCACTCAGAATGACACACTCTAGGCCATCCATGTTGCTGCAAATAGCATTATTTCATTCTTTTTAATGGCTAAGTAATATTCCATTGTATGTTTGTTTGTACCACATCTTTATCCATACCTCTGTATTTACAGATCTGGAAAGACAGTGTTATGCCCTGCTTGCTTCCCCCATCTCCGAGCCACTGCATTTCCCACGATGTATAATTTTGGACATCCTCTACCTCCTGAAATTTTTTAGTAAGACATTTAGGTTGCTTTCATGTATTGTCTATTGTAAACAGAGCTTCAGTGAACATTGGGGTGCATGTATCTTTTTGGATCATCTTTTTCTCCAGATATATGACCAGGAGTGGGATTGCACATTTTTGAAGAACACTCTCTGACATAAATTGCAGCAGTATCTTATTCAATCCATCTCCCAGAATAAGGGAAATAAAAACAAAAATAAACAAGTGGAACCTACTTAAACTCAAAAGCTTTAGAAAAGAAAAGGAAATAATAAACAAAATGAAAAGACAACCCACAGATTGGGAGACAATAATTGCAAATGATGTGACCGATAAGGGATTAGTCTCCAAAATTTACAAGCAGCTTGTAAATGCATCATGTAAAAACATGATGCTTAACCGCCTCTAAACAAACAACTCACTCAAAAAATGGGCAGAAGATCTAAATAGACATTTCTCCAAAGATGACATACAGATGGCCAATAGCCACATGAAAAGATGTTCAACATTACTAATTATTAGAGAAATGCAAGTCAAACTACAATGAGATACAATCTCACACCAGCCAGAATGGCTATCGCTGAAAAATCTACAAACTATAAATGCTGGAGAGGATGTGGAGAGAAGAGAACGCTCCTCACTGTTGATGGGAATGCAAATTGGTACAGCCGTTAGGGAGAACAGTATGGAGGTTCCTTAATTCTTAAAAAACTAATAAACAATTCTTAACATATTATGTGAAAGTTTTATCAAATTGCTCAGAATCTAATCAGAAGTCAGAAAGTACTTGAATATTTAAAACAGAGAGTTTTTAATACCAGGATTGATTGCACAATGAAGGAAGCCCAGGACAAAAGGAGATGATGAGGTAAAAAGCAGATGAGAGGTCGACAAGGAGTTGAGCTGTTGGCTTTGTCCCTGTCGTTGGATAACACTGCAGTACCTACAAAGAAGGCTTAGCTCACTGACTTGGGGAAAGAACAATTACTCAACTCAGCACGTTAATAGCACACAGGACAGAAATCCAAAGGTGGAAACCACAGACAAAGCTTTCGAACCACCTGTGGTCCAGGTGAAAGTGGACGAGCAGGTCAGGCAGAATTCGGGTGACCATGACTCTGTGATGGTTGATCCTTGGCCTCTCCGGTGGGACACTCTGGCCCCCACTCTCTTGATTTTCAAAGACTGGACAGAGTTCAACTTCAGAAACTAACTGCGCAGGGGTGTACCCTGGCTGGTCTTCCCCAGATCTAGGGCCCAGGGGTGTGTGGCTTAATTGGTCAGTAACAATTTTATAAAGAAGAGATTTTAATATAGACACCCAGATTTCTAACTTCCTCAGCAAACTCAGAAGATCTGCAAAGATGCTGCAAAGTCTGGAAGGGAGGAGCATCCATCCCTTTTCAGCAGGAACTGCCTTCTCTGTCAGCCTCGGTCCTCATAATTCCCAACTGTTAAACATTCTGCCTATTTCATTTATTTATATGACCTTCCCCCATCTCCCAGCCCCTACATTTCCCCTGATGTATATAACTTTGGGCATCGCCTATCTTCTGAAGTTTTTTTAGTTTATTTATTTAGGGTTGAGCTGACTCTTCATTTGCAAAGTCAACTCTTTGCATCAGGTGGCCAAAGTATTGGAGTTTCAGCTTTAGCATCAGTCCTTCCAAAGAACAACCAGGGCTGATCTCCTTCAGAATGGACTGGTTGGATCTCCTTGCACTCCAAGGGGCTCTCAAGAGTCATCTCCAACACCACAGGTCAAAAGCATCAATTCTTCAGCGCTGAGCTTTCTTCACAGTCCAACTCTCACATCCATACATGACCACTGGAAAAACCATAGCCTTGACTAGATGGACCTTTGTTGGCAAAGTAATGTCTCTGCTTTTGAATATACTGTCTAGATTGGTCATAACTTTCCGTCCAAGGAGTAAGCATCTTTTAATTTCATGGCTGCAGTGATTTGAATTTCACCATCAGCAGTGATTTTAGAGCTCAAAAAAATAAAGTCTGACACTGTTTCCACTGTTTCCCCATCTATTTCCCATGAAGTGATGGGACCGGATGCCATGATCTTAGTTTTCTGAACGTTGAGCTTTAAGCCAACTTTTTCACTCCCCACTTTCACTTTCATCAAGAGGCTTTTGAGTTCCTCTTCACTTTCTGCCATAAGGGTGGTGTCATCTGCATATCTGAGGTTATTGAGATTTCTCCCAGCAATCTTGATTCCAGCTTGTGCTTCTTCCAACCCAGTGTTTCTCATGATGTACTCTGTGTATAAATTAAATAAGCAGGGTGACAATATACAGCCTTGATGTACTCCTTTTCCTATTTAGAACCAGTCTGTTGTTCCATGTCCAGTTCTAACTGTTGCTTCCTGACCTGAATATAGGTTTCTCAAGAGGCAGGTCAGGTGGTCTGGTATTCCCATCTCTTTCAGAATTTTCCACAGTTTATTGTGATCCACACAGTCAAAGGCTTTGGTATAGTCAATAAAGCAGAAATAGATGTTTTTCTGAAACTCTCTTGCTTTTTTCATGATCCAGCGGATGTTGGCAATTTGATCTCTGGTTCCTCTGCCTTTTCTAAAACCAGCTTGAACATCTGGAAGTTCACAGTTCACATATTGCTGAAGCCTGGCTTGGAGAATTTTGAGCATTATTTTACTAGTGTGTGAGATGAGTGCAATTGTGCACTGGTTTGAGCATTCTTTGTCATTGTCTTTCTTTGGGATTGGAATGAAAACTGACCTTTTCTAGTCCTGTGGCCACTGCTGAGTTTTCCAAATTTGCTGGCATATTGAGTGCAGCACTTTCACAGTATCATCTTTCAGGATTTGAAATAGCTCAATTGGAATTCCATCACCTCCACTAGCTTTGTTTATACTGATGCTTCCTAAGGCCCACTTGACTTCACATTCCAAGATGTCTGGCTCTAGGTGAGTGATCACACCATCGTGATTATCTGGGTTGTGAAGATCTTTTTTGTACAGTTCTTCTGTGTATTCTTGCCACGTCTTCTTAATATCTTCTTCTTCTGTTAGGTCCATACCATTTCTGTCCTTTATTGAGCCCATCTTTGCATGAAATGTTCCCTTGGTATCTCTAATTTTCTTGAAGAGATCTCTAGTCTTTCCCATTCTGTTGTTTTCCTCTATTGCTTTGCATTGATCACTGAGGAAGGCTTTCTTATCTCTCCTTGCTATTCTTTGGAACTCGGCATTCAGATGCTTATATCTTTCCTTTTCTCCTTTGC
>NW_011494713.1:1958425-1958858 GCF_000754665.1 Bison bison bison
GGGGATGGTCTTGATCCCTGTCTCCTGTACAATGTCACGAACCTCCATCCATAGTTCATCAGGCACTCTATCTATCATATCTAGGCCCTTAAATCTATTTCTCACTTCCACTGTATAATCATAAGAGATTTGATTGAGGTCATACCTGAATGGTCTATTGGTTTTCCCTACTTTCTTCAATTTAAGTCTGAAGTTGGCAATAAGGAGTTCATGGTCTGAGCCTCAGTCAGCTCCCGGTCTTGTTTTGTTGACTGTATAGAGCTTCTCTATCTTTGGCTGCAAAGAATATAATCAATCTGATTTCGGCATTGACCATCTGGTGATGTCCATGTATAGAGTCTTCTCTTGTGTTGTTGGAAGAGGGTGTTTGCTATGACCAGTGCATTCTCTTGGCAAAACTCTATTAGCCTTTGCCCTGCTTCATTCCTATTCC
>NW_011494713.1:1958958-1983077 GCF_000754665.1 Bison bison bison
TGCCCTGCTTCATTCCGTATTCCAAGGCCAAATTTGCCTGTTACTCCAGGTGTTTCTTGACTTCCTACTTTTGCATTCCAGTCCCCTATAATGAAAAGGACATCTGTTTTGGGTGTTAGTTCTAAAAGGTCTTGTAGGTCTTCATAGAACCATTCAACTTCAGCTTCTTCAGCGTTACTGGTTGGGGCATAGACTTGGGTTACTGTGATATCGAATGGTTTGCCTTGGAAACGAACAGAGATCATTCTGTTGCTTTTGAGATTGCATCCAAGTACTGCATTTCGAACTCTTTTGTTGACCATGATGGCTACTCCATTTCTTCTAAGGGATTCCTGCCCAGAGTAGTAGATATAATGGTCATCTGAGTTAAATTCACCCATTCCAGTCCATTTTAGTTCACTGATTCCTAGAATGTCGATGTTCACTCTTGCCATCTTGTTTGACCACTTCCAATTTGCCTTGATTCATGGACCTGACATTCCAGGTCCCTATGCAATATTGCTCTTTACAGCATCGGACCTTGCTTCTATCACCAGTCACATCCACAGCTGGGTATTGTTTTTGCTTTGACTCCATCCCTTCATTCTTTCTGGAGTTATTTCTCCACTGATCTCCTGTAGCATATTGTCCACATATCTCCTGTACCCCACGCCCGAGGAGTGGTGGCTGCATGGGCACAGGAGGGCCGAGAGGAGCTACTCCACGTTCAAGGCCAGGAGGAGCAGCTGTGAGGAGATACCCCTCATCCAAGGCAAGGAGCAGTGGCTGCACTTTGCTTGAGCAGTTGTGAAGAGATACCCCACGTCCAAGGTAAGAGAAACCCAAGTAAGATGGTAGGTGTTGGGAGAGGCATCAGAGGGCAGACACACTGAAACCATAATCACAGAAAACTAGTCAATCTGATCACACAGACCACGGCCTGGTCTAACTCAGTGAAACTAAGCCATGCTATGTGGGGCCACCCAAGATGGGTGGGTCATGGTGGAGAGGTCTGACAGAATGTGGTCCACTGGAGAAGGCAATGGCAAACCACTTCAATATTCTTGCCTTTAGAACCCCATGAACAGTATGAAAAGGCAAAATGATAGGATACTGAAAGGGGAACTCCCCGGATCAGTACGTGCCCGATATGCTACAGGAGATTTAGTGGAATTACCACTAAATCCCAAAAGCCAAGATGGGAGGGGAGATGTTGTGTTTCCAAGTCTGTCAGTATGAAGAAAAGAACATGGCTTTCTAATAAGAGATAAGTGTCTTTATCTCTTAGAGGTTTCCCTGCAATGATTTATGGTAAATACAAATTATGAGTTTCACTCTACTTTTTGAGGGACTAATGTAGCTGCCGAAATCCTTGAAGCAAATGAACATGGGGGACAATGGGGGAGATGTCATGCAGAAAGTCAGGAAATAGCCATGCGAAGATGCAGGGCCTGAGCTTATTTCTGTGGTACTATGCCTCTTGTCTCCTGAAGTTACCTAGATACAGAGACTCGTAGTGCTGATCCAGGCCATGAACCTTGAATCAGAGCAACCTGGGCTTGGAGGGAACACAACTGAAGAGACAGGCAATTCACAGCTCTGCACCAGAGTTACCAGACTTAACTGAGCCCTCTCCTAGCTTCATTCTGAAAATGCTTAGCAACCTGGTCTACATATTCCCCAAAGGATTTCTATCTTACTAAATAAATACAGTATATATTACTGATATTTCCAAATCCTGGAGGTCATCCTCAGCCAAGTGAAAATAGCCATTTTATCTGGTATTTTATATGAACAGCAAAAGTTCTTTAAAAATTTATCCATTTTATGAATCTGCAATAATATCTTGAAGGAAGCCTATTGCCATATCTCTGACAAGATGCGTGATGGGAATGTCTATATGGGCAGTGGTCCTCAACCTTTTTGGCACCTCAGGGATGGGTTTTGTGGAAGACAATTTTTCCACTGACAAGGGTGGGGAGGGATGGTTTCAGGATGATTTAAGCTATTCCATTTATTGTGCACTTTCTTTCTATTATTATTACATCAGCTTCACCTCAGATCATCAGACATTAGATCTCAGAGTCTGGGGATCCTTGTGTATGGAGATGAATTTCCCTTTTGTAGAAAAATCTTTCCTTCTAATTATCTTACCTGTCACCCATCTGTCTGTCCATCTAGCCAAGCCTTTCTAAACTAATCATAGGATTTCTTTACTCTGCCCAGATAATTTGTCACTCTTAACAAGCAGGACAAAAAAATAATAATAATAAATAAGTCCTCACTGTCAGAATAGTTATTTTACAATGTTTCCCCCCAGACTTGAGAGAAATAGTGAAGTCAGAACTATGTCACTGCTATACCCCAAAATCTGTGACAAACTGAACATTTTATTATTACAAGTCAAATATTTAGCATAGATGCAAAGCAGCCATAATATTTTTTTCAGTTTTGCTGTTATGTTAACGTATTTCATTATTCTATTTTTATTGTTTCAAACTGGCATTAAATAATGCAAATTGCTCTTCACTAATCACAGCCCCACCTACAGAATAATGAGGTCTTCTCAGGCAACTTCATAAAGTGGACCTATCAGAAGACTAAGGGTCCAGCTCTGATTCTGCCTCTAACAAATTGTTTGAACTTGGGCAAATCACTTACCATCAAGGGTCAAATTTCTTATCTGCGAAGGAGCTAGATGGACTATTTCATCTTTTAGAGCCATTCCAATTCTAATTGTCTGAAGTTTCTCCACCAGTGACCTTTTATTTCATTCAACAAGTGTGCACTAATACTCACTCTCCCACCCCTACACTGTGGGCATACGCTAGCTGCTCAGGATACAAGTGACCCAGACAATTGTATGTCCTCTAGGAACCCGCAGTGTGATGAGGGCAGGTCACAATTCAATGTGTATGAGCCATAGAGATATCTGATTGATAACAGAGTTGAATCCAGACGGTCCCTGGTAGAAACTGACAATTGGACATGACTTGGAGGAAAGTCCAGTGTTCATGGAAGCTTCAGGAATACATGTTGTCTTTTTATTGGTAACCTTCAGAAGACTGCCATTTATAAATGTAATTTTACTGGAAGACATTTGAGATGTTCAACATTATATACTTAATTACATTTATCTTCTACTGTAATTGCTTATTTTCAAGCCTGCTAACTCGAAATTCACATCAGCATGGCCGTAATGCCATAGAAACTCAAAATATGTTAACAAGGAGTAGTGATTCTCAGCCTTGACTGTACTTTACAATCATCTGGGGAATTCTCTGAACATACCAAGGACTAGGTTCCATTTCCAAGAGATTCTGATTTAAATAGATCCTGAGTCTTAGGCATCAGTACTTTTTTAAAGCTCTCAATGTGATTCTAATGTATAGTTAAGATTGACA
The DNA here is from genome assembly GCF_000754665.1 of Bison bison bison. Taxonomy (NCBI): domain Eukaryota; kingdom Metazoa; phylum Chordata; class Mammalia; order Artiodactyla; family Bovidae; genus Bison; species Bison bison. Next base: position 1,962,342 of record NW_011494713.1, read on the forward strand.
ACCACTGAACTAGGAAAAGAACTGCTTTTTTTTTTTTTTAATCAAAATTGTAGGTGAGTCATAGTCCAGTCCCTGAATATTCATTGGAAGAACTGATGCTGAAGCTGAAGCTCCAATACTTTGGTCACCTGATGTGAAGCACTGACTTCTTAGAAAAGACCCTGATGCTGGGAAAGACTGAAGGCCAGAGGAGAAGGGGATGATAGAGGACAAGATGGTTGGATGGCATCACCAATTCAATGAACATGAGTTTGAGCAAGCTCCGGGAGATGGTGAAGGACAGGGAAGCCTGGAGTGCTGAAGTCTGTGGGGTCTCAGAACTGGACATGACTGAGCAACAGACCAACATAGTCCAGAGTGAAGCAGGTCATATATGACCCATTCTAGAAGCCTGAGCTGTTTGATTTCAAAGTTCTGAGTCTCATAACAAACAACTTTTAAACAAATCTAATGCAGTAGATGGGAACCAAGCTAATTTCATGCAAGAGGTTGTTTGGCTGTCCAAAGGATTCCCTGTGAGATTTTTTCAAGTCACCAGCTCAAAGCTGTGCATTGAAATCACAGTTCCATTGAGCATAAACATTTATAATATATGAAATCTCAGCAAACTCTTCTATGAAGCTATTGGTATGCCTTCATTTGTGCAGCACATTAAAAGAAAAAGGGCTTGCTTTTGTAAACCACTCACATATCTGAGTTGAAGACAATTTCACCACCCCAAGGACAGATCATATTCATTCTGCCCAGTTGGCAACACTAGAAGGCCAGGTGGATAGCATTCCTAACACCAAGCACTGAACCAGCTAAAAGGGAGTGTGGTTAACACTAACTAATGACCAAATCCAATTCACTTATCATGTAGATCATCAGGGTACTGGGACTCCTCCAAGAAACTCTCTTAAGAAGAAAGAAAGAAAGAAAGCAACTCTCTTAAACCTTTCCAAATTGTTTGGGAAAATTCTGCTCATTAGTCAACCTGGATGGCATATTAAAAAGCAGAGACATTACTTTGCCAACAAAGGTCTGTCTAGTCAAGGCTATGGTTTTTCCAGTGGCCATGTATGGATGATAGAGTTGGATTGTAAAGAAAGCTGAGCACAAAAGAATTGACGCTTTTGAACTGTGGTGTTGGAGAAGACTCTTGAGAGTCTGTTGGACTACAAGGAGATCCAACCAGTCCATCCTAAAGGAGATCAGCCCTGGATGTTCACTGGAAGGACTGATGTTGAAGCTGAAACTCCAATACTTGGGCCACCTGATGCGAAGAGCTGACTCATTGGAAAAGACCCTGATGCTGGGAAAGATTGAGGGCAGGAGGAGAAGGAGACAACAGAAAATGAGATGGTTGGATGGCATCACTGACTCGATGGACATGGGTTTGGGTGAACTCCGGGAGTTGGTGATGGACAGGGAGGCCTGGCGTGCTGCAGTTCATGGGGTCACAAAGAGTCAGACACGACTGAGTGACTGAGCTGAACTGAACGGAGACAGCCCTTACTCCCAACCTACAGAATTATGTGAGATGAACTAAAGTTGTCAGCCGGATGAAAAACAGAAATGGATACAACGTGATTAAGGAGGTAGAATTTTCAAGATCTGGTTTGGATGGGATGTGGGAAAAGGTGATGTCAAAGATGATGCCTGAGTTTCTGGCTTGGATGACCAAGTGGTGGTGGTGGTTGTTTAGTCACTAAGTCAACTCTTGCAACCCCCTGAACCATAGACCACCAGGCTCCTCTGTTCATGTGATTTCCCAGACAAGAATATTCGAGTGGGTTGCCCTCCTTCAGGGGATCTTCCTGACCTAAGGATAGAACCTAGGTCTCCTGAATTGCACGTGACTTCCTGCATTACAGCCGCCTGTAATTCTCTACCAACTGAGCCACCAGGGAATGATCACCAAGACTGGGTACACTAGAAGAATAACAGGTCTTCTCAAGACCTCCTCTTCTGCCTCCACCTACTTTTTCCACCCTTTAAATTTGTTGTTAAATTTGTTGTTCCCTAGGATTCCTTTTGTGTGTGTTAGTTGCTCACTCATGTCTGACTCTTTGCAATCCCATGGACTGTAGCCTGCCAGGCTCCTCTGTCCATGGCATTCTCCAGGCAAGAATACTGGAGTGTATAGCCATTCCCTTCTCCAGGGGATCTTCCCAAACCAGGGATTGAACCTGGGTCTCCTCCATTGTGGGAAGATTCTTTACCATCCGAGACACCAGGGAATCCCATGGAGAAGAGGGCAGCAGAGGATGAGATGGTTGGATGCCATCACTGATTCAGTGGACATGAATTTGAGCAAATTCTGGAAGACAGTGAAGGACAATGAAGTCTGGCACGCTGCAATCCATGGGGTCACAAAGCGTAGGACATGATTTAGTGACTGAACAACAACAACAGAATTCTTTTTTTACCTGTGTTGCTTCTTTTTTGACACACCTGCTCTCAAAGGCTTTATCCCTCTCTTGCACACACACACACACACACACACACACACACATCAATAGCCTGCTTAAGGTCCTAAAGGCAAATCAAAGTCCATTTATGAACTTTCTCTCCAAATCTATTCTACCTCAATTTTCCAGTTAATAGACTCTAACCTGTCTACCTGTTGACTAAGAGGAATGACCTGGAGGTCTTATTCCTTGACAACTCTGCCAGTCTGAATAAAAATATGGACTAAATAGTAATGTCATTCTACAAAATGTTTTCAGTTCATTAGAGAGTAAATCTGTCTGCAAATTCAAAGCCTCTTATAGGGTCCTCAATGTATTTACCATTGAAAGGATGAAATTCCTCGTCAGCAAAAGTTTGTTGAGTGCCTTTTTATAAACAGAGCTCTCTAAATATTCTGGGCAGTTTACAAGCTAAGATAAAGTTTCATTATTTGAAGACCCAGGAAGCAGCCTTACATCTTATTCTTTAAACTGTCGATGCCCACACAAGTAGAAAGGACCCATGAATCTTTATCCATGTAGTGGTAAGTAGTTCCTACTAAAGGCTCAGAGTTAGCTACCATTTATTGAGTACCTACCAGCTCATTTCCTCCTCACCTGGATCCCAGGAATTTGGTATTATTATCCCCATTTACAGATAAGGAACAAGGGTTGCATTCACTTAATTTAGCCTACTAGAGACAATTGTAGAGACTGGAAGGTCCATAAATATTATGCATTTAGTTTATTCCTGGAATAATGTGTTCAAACAAGTGTGTCTTAGGTAAGTATGTGAAGAAGTTAAGCCAAGAGGTAGTGAATGGCAGAACTGGTATCAAGACACAGGTGATCTGACCACAGAGGAGCTTCAATGTCCTCATAACAGGAAATCCAGCATAGGGAAATGTTCAGTGAACGAGAGGCCTGACCAAGCTCCTCTCTGTCCACTGTTTCTGGGATTTTTATACATGATTTGAAAAAGGCAGGGGGGAAAATACCTGACCAATTTCATAATGGTGCTGAGAAGAAAATTTAAGAATCATTTTATGAAACCTTGTAACTATATAGTATTATATGTGCTCGGTCACTAAGTTGTGTCTGACTCTTTGCAACCACCAGGCTCCTCTGTCCATGGGATTCTCCAGTCAAGAATACGAGTGGGTTGCCATTTCCTCCTCCAGAGGGTCTTCCCGACCCAGGGATCAAAATCCTGTCTCCTGAATTGGCAGGCAGATTCTTTACCACTGGGCCACCTGGGTAGCCCATATAGTATTATAATTAAATATGATTCCTAATATCAGCATTTAAGGTTAATGGTTTCTTCATGGATGTTGGATGTATTAATACCTTCTTTTCCAGGATTAGGGAACATATGAGTGACATGTCCTCTTCATTTTGTACCATTCTTACTTTTTCATGTCATCCTTACCATCAGGGATGAAATAGGCATGTGAATGATGATTCTTGTGTAACCTTCAGAGGGGTTTATGAGGTCACATAGATCCATACATGTCTGATAGATTTACATCAAACATTCCTTGTGGGAAAAATACATTAACTAAAATGAGGTGAACTGGGTCCAGGTTTAGACATTGGCTATTAAACAAAATCTATTACACTGTCAAGGACACTAAATTGTTTAATTCAATATTTTAAATGTGAGAAGTTAATGTTGGTGGGAGAATTAAGCACATTATACATGGATCATCCTAAAGACAGAGACATGAAAACGTCTAAACCATCAGCCACATAAAGCATTTGCTTTATTCTAGTAACCCTCAATCAGTTCAATTATGAGACTATGATTTAGAATAATTAGCCCTGCAGTAGTCAAGTAGATGCAGGAACCCCAAGAGGTAGACAGCTTGGCTCAGGAATATATCAGCTTGCAGCCCGAGTCTGTCTGAACAGTGATGGACTCATCAGTTTTACATTCCTCTAATAACATTTAATGCCTTTTCTAAACCCAGCTTGTACATAGAAAAGGCATTAAACATTCACTGGATCATAGAGAAAGCAAAGGAATTCCAGAAAATACATCTATTTCTGCTTCATTGACTGTGCTAAAGTCTTTGATTGTGTGGATCACAACAAACTGTGGACAGTTCTTAGAAATGAGAATACCAGACCACCTTACCTGTCTCCTGAGACACCTGTATGCAGGTCAAGAAGCAGCAGTTAGAAATTTACGTGGAACAATGGACTGGTTCAAAACTCAGAAAGGAGTACATTCACTTCAGTTCAGTTCAGTCGCTCAGTCGTGTCCGACTCTTTGCGACCCCATGAATCACAGCACGCCAGACCTCCCTGTCCATCACCAACTCCCGGAGTTCACTCAGACTCACATCCATCGAGTCAGTGATGCCATCCAGCCATCTCATCCTCTGTCGTCCCCTTTTCCTCCTGCCCCCAATCCCTCCCAGCATCAGAGTCTTTTCCAATGAGTCAACTCTTCGCATGAGGTGGCCAAAGTACTGGAGTTTCAGCTTTAACATCATTCCTTCCAAAGAAATTCCAGGGCTGATCTCCTTCAGAATGGACTGGTTAGATCTCCTTGCAGTCCAAGGGACATTCAAGAATCTTCTCCAACACCACAGTTCAAAAGCATCAATTCTTCAGTGCTCAGCTTTCTTCACAGTCCAACTCTTACATCCATACATGACCACTGGAAAAACCATAGCCTTGACTAGACGAACCTTTGTTGGCAAAGTAATGTCTCTGCTTTTGAATATGCTATCTAGGTTGGTCATAACTTTCCTTCCAAGGAGTAAGCGTCTTAATTTCATGGCTGCAGTCACCATCTACAGTGATTTGGGAGCCCAGAAAAATAAAGTCTGACACTGTTTCCCCATCTATTTCTCTTGAAGTGATGGGACCAGATGCCATGATCTTCGTTTTCTGAATGTTGAGCTTTAAGCCAACTTTTTCACTCTCCTCTTTCACTTTCATCAAGAGGCTTTTGAGTTCCTCTTCACTTTCTGCCATAAGGGTGGTGTCATCTGCATATCTGAGGTTATTGAGATTTCTCCCAGCAATCTTGATTCCAGCTTGTGCTTCTTCCAGCCCAGTGTTTCTCATGATGTACTCTGCATAGAAGTTAAATAAGCAGGGTGACAATATACAGCCTTGACGTACTCCTTTTCCTATTTGGAACCAGTCTGTTGTTCCATGCCCAGTTCTAACTGTTGCTTCCTGACCTGCATACAGGTTTCTCAAGAGGCAGGTCAGGTGGTCTGGTATTCCCATCTCTTTAAGAATTTTCCACAGTTTATTGTGATCCACACAGCCAAAGGCTTTGGTATAGTCAATATAGCAGAAATACATGTTTTTCTGGAATTCTCTTGCTTTTTCGATGATCCAGTGGATGTTGGCAATTTGAGTACATTGAGGCTATATATTGTCATCCTGCTTATTTAACTTATATGCAGAGTATATCATCTGAAATGCCAGGCTGGATGAAGCACAAGCTGGAATCAAGATTGCCAGCAGAAATACCAACAACCTCAGATATGCAGATGATACCACCCCAGTAGCAGAAAGTGAAGAGGAACTTAAGAGTGTCTTGATGAGGGTAAAAGAGGAGAGTGAAAAAGCTGGCTTGAAACTCAACATTTAAAAAAACTAAGATTATGGCCTTCAGTCCCACCACTTCATGGCAAATAGAAGGGGGAAAAGTGGAAACAGTGACAGATTTTATTTTCTTGGGATCCAAAATCACTGAAGATGGTGACTGCAGCCATGAAATTAAGACACTTGCTCCTTGGAAAGAAAGCTATATCAAGAGCCAATATGACAAGCCTGGACAGCATATTAAAAAGCAGAGACATCACTTTGCTGACAAAGGTCTGTATAATCAAAGCTATGGTTTTCCCAGTAATCATGTATGGATGTAAGAGTTGGACCATAAAGAAAATTGAGCATTGAAGAACTGATGCTTTTGAATTGTGGTGCTGGAGAAGACTCTTGAGAGTCCCTTGGACAGCAAGGAGATCAAACCAGTCAATCCTAAAGGAAATCAATCCTGAATATTCATTGGAAGAACTATTGCTGAAGCTGAAGCTCCAATAATTTGGCCATCTGATGGGAAGATCTGACTCATTGGAAAAGACCCTGATGCTGGGAAAGATTGAAGGCAAAAGGAGAAAGGGGCAGCAGAGGATGAGATGGTTAGATAACATCAATGATTCAATGGACATGAATTTGAGCAAACTCTGGGAGACAGGGAAGGACAAGGAAGCCTAGCATGCTGCAGTCCATGGGGTCTCAAAGAGTCAGACATGACTTAGCACCTGAACAGCAATAACATTTAATAAAATATCAAGGCCTAGTTTGCACCAATAGCAAAGAAATATTTCAAGATTCTAATTCAAACCTATGACCATCTAAAATAGGAAGTGAAAATATGCCTGAAGTGACTTTTTTCTTGTTTAACACAGATGACATTAAATTCTTCACTTATTTTCTAAGTCATCCATTTATAAAACTATGTTCTTAACCCTAAATATAGAAAGACTTTGCAACTACTATATATAGAATGGATAAACAAAAAGATCCTACTGTATAGCACAGGAAACTATATTTAATACCCTATGATAAACCAATGGAAAAGAAAATATATAAATATATGTATAACTTAATCACTGTGCTGTTCAGAAATTAATACAACATTGTAAATCAACTATATCTCAATAAATGCTCAAAATAAAAAGACTGCACCTGTCGATTTCAATTATAGTTTTGAAGTATAATTTTAAGTTGATCAAAACTAACTCGTAACATATATTTTTTTGGGTCATTACTTCCAAAGCTTTCCCTTCAAGATCTGTCATATTTATCCTTCTCTATTCCCATAACAACTGCTCCAGGTCAGATCCAAGTAGTGATCATTCAGTAAATGTTTGTTGAAAGAATACATGAATTAACAAATGAATGACTGGCAGATGTCACAAAGATATCTGAGCAAGACTCCAGCACTTTCATCAGCTTTCTAGTCTTTCTCCATTCTTGTTCATCCTATGTTGTGTGTTGTGTGTTTAGTCGCTTCAGTCATGTTTGTCTCTTTGTGGCCCTACAGACTGCAGCCTGCCAGGCTACCTCTGTCCATGGGACTCTCCAGGCAAGAACACTGGAGTTGTTTGCCATGTCCTCCTCCAGGGGATCTTCCCAAGGATCAAACTCTCTTATGCCGTGTTGGCAGGTGGGTTCTTTACCACTAGTGCTTCCTGGGAAGCCCCCTGTTCATCCTATAGACTTCCAAGTTAATCTTGTCCCATTTTCTATGGGACCTCACTTTCTATGCATCAGTCTCTTGCCCAAGAACTACCAACTCTAAGCTAGCTGGTTTAATGATGAGATCCTACCTCTCTCAGTTCTGGCTGACTGGACTTGGCCCCTTTACTCTCACTGGTTCTCTTCCTGGGAACAAGCCATCTGCACAGGGCTCCCCAACATATCAGAGCACAAATATAAACTTGGGCTACCCCCAGTACACTGGACCTCTCAGTCCAAAGGCCAACGATGAAGTCCTGAAACAAATAGCTGGAAACATGCTGACACTGGATTAGTACAGCTGCACCGAAGTGTTCTCAGGTTTTGTTAGTCATAAACATGTCTTCAAGTGTGTCTCAAATTCAGTAAGCAAAAGGATCACCTGGAGGTCTGAGAGTCTGCATTTCAAACAACCTCCCAGGTGACCTTGATGTTGCTGGTCTGTGGACTACACTTTGAGTATCAGGGCTCCAGAGTAGGAGCTGTCAAACTTGGTGGCACGTTGGAATTATCTGGAGCATCTTAAAAATGCTAAAGCCTGAGGCAAGCCCAAAGATTCTGATTTGACTAGTCTAGGGTGCAGCCTCGGCCACACGATTTTTAAAGCTTCTCTGATCATTCTAGTGTGCATTCAAAGTCAAGAACCTTAGATTTTCTTTTTTATTATTCTTTATTTGTCTATGCTGGATCTTCATTACTTCCTACAGGCTTTCTCTAAATGCGACGATCAGGGGCTACTCTTCATTTCAGTGTGCGGGCTTCTTATTGTAGTGGCTTCTCTTGTTGCAGAGCAAAGGCTGCAGGTGCACAGGCAGGCTTCAGTACTTGCAGCTCGAGGGCCCCTAGAGCATGGGCTCAGCAGCTGCGGCACATGGGCTTGGTTGCTCCATAGCATGTGGATCTTCCAGGATCAGGGATTGAACGCCTGTCCTCTGCATTGGCAGGTGGATTCCTAGCCACTGAACCACCAGGGAATCCATAGATCTTCTTTCTCAAACATTTTTTTTTTTTGCATTATTTCCCCCTTAAGGAGACTTTTCAGGCATTCTCCCCCTAAATCTCTCTCATGAAATTTTAATATCACAAGTATATCTTATATCAGTTTATGTATTCTATGCATACATAAAAAGAAGATTTTTCCATTCCCCAAGAATCAATTTTCATGACTTATAGGGTTTTGAAGTCACTCCCATCGAGAAGGCATGCTTTGGACTATGCCTAAAGACCTGGGTTTGTCCAGTCATCCACATGTCAGTCTCCAAGACAAGTCCCTCCAAGCAGAAGCTATCAGTCTCAGGCACAAAAGGCCAGGCTGGAAAGAGATGACAGGAAGGGGATCAGATCAAGGCCCCTACAACTGCATCCTAAGCCATGACTGGCTGTGTGTCCTGAAATTCCTGTGTGCTTTCTACCACCTCATTATCCTGCGGCCACAAAGGACAATATACATCCTGCCTAGTTCAAGTAAATAAGCTACAGCACTTGTCCGCATATCCCCACTTGAGTTCACGAGTCAAGCCTCCTTTTATAATGCCAGATAGCAACCAACACATCTGCTTGGAAACAAGCAGGCTCTCCATCACCACGTAAAGCAAAACATCTGCAGGAGACTTTTTAATGCATGTGCTAATTCCTAACACTGGCTCAGGTTACACCATAACTTGTGAATATGGTGTAGGTGGTGGGTCACAGTTCTCAAGGGAAAACAGCAGTGCATTCTAAAGACAGAGGAGTTGCGCTGCAATCCAGGTGTGAAGTCCCAGCTGTAGGAAAGGCATATGGAAATGTAGTAACAGGAGGGGGAAGGGATGGATTAAAAGAAAGGCAAGGAAAAGAAACTAACATTATTTCATGTCAACTTTGTGCCAGGTGGTGGATGAACATTATTTCATTGAATGTCCCACTGTGAGCCTCAGAGGTGGGGATCATCCTCCCACTCTAGACAAGAGCCCAGGGATTCTGAAACTCATCAAGGTCTCCTCCTAGTAAGTGGGGAAGCTGCTGCTGCTGCTGCTAAGTCGCTTCAGTTGTGTCCAACCCTGTGCGACCCCATAGACAGCAGCCCACCAGGCTCCTCTACCTGGGATTCTCCAAGCAAGAACACTGGAATGGGTTGCCATTTCCTTTTCCAATGCATGGGAGTGAAAAGTGAAAGTGAAGTTGCTCAGTAGTGTCCAACTCTTTGCAACCCCATGGACTGTAGCCTACCAGGCTCCTCCATCCATGGGATTTTCCAGGTAAGAGTACTGGAATGGGTTGCTATTTCCTTCTCCCGTAAGTGGGGAAGCCAGCATTCAAATCCTTTGTCTGTTTGGCCCCAAATCCAGTGTTCTTTCCAGTCTCTCCCAGCCCCGTGGCAATAACATAGAAATGAACTGACCACTGTCATCATTAAAGACAGCCCTTTGTTTAAACCAAAGATCAGGATAACCTTGCCATGACAGCACGAACTCTGAGTCCAGGAGCTCTGAGTCCTGCAGCAGCTTCTAAGTCTGAGACTAAAATGGACATTCAAAATCAGCAAGGGGGCATGTGCAATTAGGACTCCCATGGAGCATGGGTGTCTGAACCCCAGTGAGGTACCAGAGGTCCTGAGGACCAAGCAAAGAATGTAGGCACTGATGAGACAGGGCCAGTCTACACCTGACCTTAAATAGTGGGGAATATGGGAGCCCTGAGTTTCCTAAGGACACAGAGACACCAGAAACAATGTAATAGAGAGGGCAGTGGTGATGGTGGTAAGAATTCCAGGAATTGGGGAAAAGACTTGCACATGGATGGCCCCAGAAGAGAAGTAACTTAGTTACCCTGAAAAGACGGAGCCCTGAGCCAACAGCCCTCTGCACTCCCGGGGCTGCTCCAACCTCAGTGCAGGGAAGAGAGAAAGGAAGGCAGAGTTGAGCAAACCCCCAGTAGTCTAAGGGGCCTCCTAGGTGATGCAGTGGTAAAGAAATCATCTGCCACCTGCCAGTGCAGGAGATGCAAGAGATGGGGTTTGATCCCTGGGTGGGGAAGATCCCCTGGAGAAGGAGATGGCAACCCACTACAGTATTCTTACCTGGGAAACCCCATGGATAGAGGAGTCTGGCAAGCTACAGTCCAAGGAGTTGCAAAGAGTTGGACAAGACTGAGCATGCACATACACACCAGTAGTCTAAAGGAGAGATTCTCTCCTCCAGGAAAGAAGAGTGATCTCCCCTGTTCTCCATCCAAACTCGAATCACCACCATGCATGCACACGCGGACACAGAACCAGTGAAAAGCTTACCATTAACAACTGCTTTCAACCAGGAAAGAATCTCTTGCCTTTCGCCGGCTGCCTTTTCCTCTCTCTGTCTATACTATATAGCCTGAAGCCCAGCCAGCACCAGGACAGACCACCCCTGAATCACAGGGCTGGCCCACACCTCTTTCCATGGGAGCTGCAGAGAAAATCCTGAGGTGAATCATCTGGCTAACCATCACCAACTGTGCTACTGACCACAGCCCCCTCCCTCACTAGCAACACCAAAGTATAAGGTCCCCTGTGAGGGAGACCACTTTCTACGGATGTCCACATCAAGTTACGTTTCAGAATAGCTCATCTGTGGGAAAAGGGAAAACTCCTGAGCAATACATTGAAAGCCAAAAGCCCCTCAACAATTTCCACTCATAACCACCCAGAGCTGGACATCACCAGGGACATAAGAGATGCTTCCAGCAGGGAAGAAACACAGGCACCTACATGCCACTCACAGCTGCAACAATCTTAACATGTCTGAAAGGCTAAGAATGCTTAGGAGGCCTACCAGAGGCGTTCGCCACAGGGGGAAAATTTTAAAACCACCATGTAAAAGTTATATCCTCTAAGGAATTTGTCCAGATTATTGCCACCATGTTTTTAAATACCTGGACAGACTAACAGCAGATTGATTGCCAATGGACCTCAGAGTCAGGTGTCCGGCACGTTCATATCAGGTGAAACCCGTCTGTAGGGCAGAGAGAAGGGACCTGTCTCCATTTACAGGAATGAGGGACACAGCTTGAGCCCCCCTCCCTTGTCTTGCTACACTTTCCTAAGTCTGTTTAGCTCCCCAAACTACACAGTTGGTTTCTACTTAGTGTTTACTCAAATGTTGACTAAGAATTGGCAGTTTTGGGTAGTGCTGGCCTGGCAGGAAAATCTCCACATGGTGTGTTGACAAGAGCAGTTCAAAGGGCCCCTCTGAACTGGCATTGCAGAGCACTGCCTTCCTAGGAGTAGTGAAGCAGAAAGAGTTTGATTATTTGCTGAGTATTTACCCAAGCACAATTACACTCAATGGGCAGATTAATTCCCAGAGGCACATTTTACTTTGAGTCTCTCACGAAAGCTGACAAGAGGGTATCCGTTCATTTGGATGAGGGGCAACCTGCCAACAGAGACACACCTCTGTTAGGCATCAGGAGTATTGTGCAGTGAAACCAAATTTGAAGGAGTCACTTACCTACCCCAAAATAAAGACGCTAGGGGAGGGAGGGAAAAGAAAGAAAATGAGGGAAGAAAAAATAGAAGAAAGAAGTCCAACACATTTTTACTAGTCTGAATTTATAGATTCCTCAGATTCACTGCTCTATAAATTCACTAAGAAGTGCACATTCCCTGGATCACTGTCAGATACTCTTCATCTTTCCCACCCATCCCCCATGGAAAGGCTCTTTAAATTAAAAGTGCAGTATGGACACTACAATTTTTTGTGAAAGAGATGGACATAAGAATTTATATTTTTTGCTTGTATTTTTACGGACCACCCCTACCCTGCCCCATGCACCCACCCTGGAAATACAAGTAACTGCCACAGTGAGTTTCCCTGGTGGCTCACTAGTAAAGAATCCACCTGCAGGAGACAAGAATGCAGGAGACACAGATTCAATCCCTGGGTCAGGAAGATGCCCTGGAGAAGGAAATGGCAACCCACTCCAGTATTCTTGCCTAGGAAATCCCATGGACAGAGGGGCAGTGGGCTACAGTCCATGGGGTAGCAAAAGAGTCAGACACAACTTAGTGACTAAACAACAACAAACTGCGACAAGGGTTACCCTGCAGTGGGTGCAACGCAACTGGGGGCGGGGTTGGGGCAAAACAAGGGTGGAAGAGAGATTCTTCTGTGGGTGCCTTTTAATGCTTTTTGATATTTGAACCATGTGAACACGTTGCCAGAATTAAAAATTAAATGACAGAGTGGGAATATAAAATACAAATTATTTAAATAGCAGCCAGCAGAAGCCCAGTGATAATATCAGATTAGGAAAGAGGAGGAGATGGGAATACCCAATAAACCTCCCCTCTTTCCTTCCACCCCACCCCTTGCCTTCCCACTCTCTCCCAATCACAGAGGAGTTTGATCCTGCAAGTCACTAGGACATCTCAGAGCTGGTAGAAGTGGAGGCTGTGACACCTGCCTGGTCCTTGGAGCAATAATAAGAAAGGCCAAACCTAACCTGAAACCTAAAACAAGCAAAGAGAGTCTAAGTAAGTTAATCAAGACTAGAAATAGAAGCACATGGCAGGGAGAAGTGTCGAAGGATCTGTGTGCGTGCGTGCAAAGTCGCTTCAGCCATGTTAAACTCAGTATGGACTGTATGTACTGTAGAACTGTAGACCGTAGGGACTGTAGCCCTCCAGGCTCCTCTGTCCCTGGGATTCTCCAGGCAAGAACACTGAAGTGGCTTTCCATGCCCTCCTGTGAAGAACAGCAATTGGAAGCCTGTGCTCTGTGGTTAGAAACATCAGGGTGATGCTTCTCCTCCTCGAGCCTCGGATTCCTTCTGTGATGAGGACGTGGTGAAGAGCCAAAGACCGGATGCGTGTGCAGCCCCAGCACTGCGTGGAGCTTAGGGTGTAGCAGTCATTGACCGCTTAACCGTACCCTATAGCAGCCTGCAGTCCTGAGAGTGGAGCAAAAGAGCAATCGACACAAGATAGAGATCAGAGCAGACTCTCTAAGTACTCATCGGACAATTTGAGATGAGGAGTTTCTGCTCTTCAGAAGTATTACAAATGGAGGTGCTTTGAAACCAGAAACCAGGCTTCACTCTCAACTCCTTCTGCGTAGTAACTATAGTAACCACGAGTCTTCAGACAAATTGCTTAATCTCTCCTTTCCGCCATTTCTTTATCAAAAGGATGGTCTCAGGATCTACCTTAAGAGGACTGTATGCGTGTGACACAGCACCTAGCAAAGACTTGGCTCCCAAGAAAGGGAACTGTTCACTGAAGTGGGGACACAGGGGTGATGGGGACAGGCCAGGGTTCAAGTGAATCAGTAACTTTTTCCACCCCACATTTTGTTACTGTTATTAATTTTACATTTAGTTCTTTGCCTTAACACAGAAGCTATGACTTGTTTTCATTGCTTGTACTTTTTATCGTTCATTGGTTTATGTATGACATTTGTGATAATGCTGAAAAGAATGCCACAGGGCCAGTGTTGACGATACCTTACTCACTTTGCCATGAAGAAAATTGGTTTTGGTTAATCATCAAAATTATTACTCCAAATCTGTAGGGACCTTGAGATAGCTCTCACAGAGGACCTAGTATATTTGACACTCAGAGCAGACCACTTTTTTAACACCCCCTTCTCCTAGACAAAATTATTTTCAATTATATTCATGTTGTATGAGTAATAACCACTAGCGTTTGATGTGCTTGCTCTTTAGCTATAAAACAATAACAATTGAAACATAAGAAATTTCCATTTGAAGGATGTTATTCAAAATTTAGTAAAGCATTTTATTAATGAACTAATATTTGCATTTACCAAACAAATGTGTTTCACTCTGCAATTACTATTTTAAATTTCAAACACAAAATCTTCAGGTGGTCACATAGGTGACAGAATTAAAATAACTCAGGCCCCGAGTCTTTGTCTTTATATTCACTGAGATATCATGGTTTATTTCAAACCTGCTATCTAAACACAGAATATGTAGTATTGCTTATTGTGCCCAAAGCAAGCTTAGACAATCCCAGACCAGTAGATATTTACTTTCAAAACTCAGAGGTCGACTGTAGAACAGGGACCTCTTCAAATTAACTTACATGTATAATATAGTCTTTATTAAAGAATAAGGAAATTTAATTTGAGACTCACATATGTATTATTAAATCCTAACAGTAATTTTAATAATTGTTCAGAATATAACCCCCCCAAAAAAAAGATTTTGGGGGGTATGAGCATTTTATCACCAACATGGTTTAGAATTGCCCACACATGGTGATAATAAAAAGCAAACCAACCTTCAGTCAGTTTTATTGTTTTTAATCTCACTACAGACATTGCCTCCACTCAGGGCAGACACTCCCGCCTATACCCCCCTGCTTGTGGGCCCTGCCTCAATCCAGCTGCCGTGGTTCCCACATGTGCCGTGGTTAGCACATCTCAAGCAGAGATTCATGTTAGTCAAAAAACCAGCCATTGATGTAGCTACTCCTGTGGTCCTCTTTTCATACATCAGGCCGTTTGGCCTTGAGATGGATTCATCTGTGGTCTAAGACATTTTTGTTGGAATTTGAAAACAAGAGGGTGCTGCCCGGGGAAGCTGACCCGTCCACTGGAAGCAGAGGCCTCACTCAGGAGGCATTAAGAGGGTGAGTTGTGGTTTAAGTCTGTTTCACAGCCTTGCAAGTCTAGAAACAGCTTTTCTACTATTCCCAGATGCTCCAGGCTTGAAGCCAGTGAATAATACAGACCAGTCAGTGTATTCATTGACAGTGGGAAAAATGGCATCCCCGTGACTAGGAAGCTTCCCTGTGGTGGACCTTTGTCACTGTTTTCTTTTTTAAGGATTTTGCCCAGTGTGAATGGCATCTCCCAAGGAAGAGTCAGAGAGCATGACTTCCTGACTCCATTGAAGCTAAGGGAAGTTGTGACCTAGACTTTTCCAATCAGACACACTCACCTGAGATTTTGACCTAGCATTGTGCAAAACTAGAATTTTTTGAGGATGGAATTGAAGGTGTTTTTAAGGCAGCAGTGGCCAATGAGTGGGGATATGCTTTCCAGGGCACCTTTGACCAGTGGTGGCAGCAGTGAGATCGTCCCGGGAGCCATCCTACCGTGAGGTCTGTTTCAGGCCACAGAACATCCAAGCATAATGCTCCAGCCCTCCCAGAGAGGATGTGAGCTATTCAAAATCCTGTAATAAACTTTGCACCTGCTTCATTTAGCTGGAATGGGTTTTGTTATTTCCAGTATCCCAGGAAGCCACATTAGTAATTAGAAGGTTATATGGAGTGCACGTAAAGTACATAGATTAAAAAAAAAAAAAATTGCTCAATCGTGTCTGACTCTTTGTGACCCCATGAACTATACAGTCCATGGAACTCTCCAGGCCAGAATACTGGAGTGGGTAGCCTTTCTCTTCTCCAGGGGATCTTCCCAACACAGGGATCGAATCCAGGTCTCCCGCATTGCAGGCATATTCTTTACCAGCTGAGCCACAAGGGAAGCCCAAGAATACTGGAGTGGGTAGCCTTTCTCTTCTCCAGGGGATCTTCCTGACCCAGGAATCAAACCGGGGTCTCCTGCATTGCAGGCGGATTCTTTACCAACTGAGCTATCAGGGAAGCCCCAGGTAAATACAATAAGGGATTTTTTTATGCAAGCCAAGATACTAAGTTTTTAAGAAACCACCTTTCCAATATTTCACACTGTCCTCCAAATAGGTATCCTACCCTATATAGTGATGTGCATGCACTGGCAGAATTTGCTTCTCTTAAATCCACTTTGTATGCTGTAATGCATATGTTTTTTCTTTTACTATATTAACATCACTGGTTAAATTACAAGTCAGAGAGATATTCCCACAGGCTGACACTACCTATTTCATTTTATTTAAGAGGTCTAATTTATTTCTACTTAATTTGGCAATCTTATTTCCAGACTCCCATGAGCTGACTCCTCCCATTTAATTTTATTTAATTAGTCTAATTTATTTCTATTTAATTAATCCATCTTATTTGTGCTTAGTCACTCAGTTATGTCTGACTCTTTGCAACCCCATGGACTATATAGCCCACTAGGCTCTTCTGAGCATGGAATTCTCCAGGCAAGAATACTGGAGTGGGTATTCTTGTACCTCCAGGGGATCTTCCCAACCCAGGGATGGAACCCAGGTCTCCCACACTGCGGGCAGAATCTTCCCCGTCTGAGCCACCAGGGAAGCCCAAGAATACTGGAGCAGGTAGCCTATCCCTTCTCCGGGGTATCTTCTTGATCCAGGAATTGAACCAGAGTCTCCTGCATTGCAGGCAGATTCTTTACCAGCTGAGCTACCAGGGAAGCCCCTAATCCGCCTTATTCCTAGGTTATTGGTGGGCATCTCATTGATATCCTCATCTACCACCTACAGTTAACATAGTTGTTAGAGACTTTTTCCTCAAAAACTTTAAAGATAAACTCACTGAATTCATTGTAGTATGAATTAAGAACTCCACTCAAAACAATCAAGATTTCCCATACACATTCTGTACTGAATTTCACTACCACTTGATTAGCATTATAGGAAATTCACTTTAAAGGATGCTATTTTGTTTTAGAATAGCAGAGCAAACCACAGATCAAATGTAAGGCTCGATGACACCAGGTAAAAATCACTCATCTATTTCCAAAATTGACATGACATATACCTAAATATTAACTGATGAGAGGTTCTGCTGAGAAAACAAACTCACAACTGGTCAGTCAATTCCTATAACTTTTGAGTGATTTTCAGGCAGCCCTGGCAAAGGCAGAGAAATGAACAGCTGTCCCTTGAATTCCACAGATTCCAAAACTCTAGAATTCTGTAAGATCAGACTCCTATCATCTCTAGAAGTCTACTGCTGCTGCTGCTGCTAAGTCACTTCAGTCGTGTCCAACTCTGTGGGACCCCATAGACAGAAGCCCACCAGGCTCCCCCATCCCTGGGATTCTCCAGGCAAGAACACTGGAGTGGGTTGCCATTCCCTCTCCAATGCATGAAAGTGAAAAGTGAAAGTGAAGTCGCTCAGTTGTGTCTGACCCTCAGCGACCCCATGGACTGCAGCCTTCCTGGCTCCTCCGTCCATGGGATTTTCCAGGCAAGAGTACTGGAGTGGGGCGCCTTTGCCTTCTCTGTCTAGAAGTCTAGATATATTTAAATTATTTTTGTTATCTTAAGAAGAGTTATTGCCAGGTAAGGTAACTGTTGGCTATGAACAATGCTGATTTTCCAATATAGCTTTCCTGCCAATATTATTTTGTTTGCTGTTTTGTTTGTTTGTCTTTGCTCTATTTTAGTTTCACAAGATGAACTAAAGTTTACCTAGAAAGATGCTTTTGATAAGTTCACTGCATTAGAGGATTTGTCAGCTGTTAAAGTTTTCCCTGGTCTTTCAAACAACCTGCTTTACTTTTGACAAGAAAATGTTCACTAAGCCATTTAAATCACATACCAGAAGTAAGCCAGAATTGTTCAAGGGAATATTCTATACTATGCCAGAATGGAACTTCCTTTTAAAAGAGAGAACTAACATACTTAGACTGGAAAAGAGTTTTTCTTGTACTGAGTCCCAAGAAGGAAATTTTGAGTGAAAATGAAATGTGCGTTCAATTTTGACGCAGCAGAATGTCATCAGATCTCGAGATACTGATTTAAAATTCCAACTCTTGAAATTGGAATTGACTTTTGAAAAGCTAACGGTCCCAGGAAACTTGCAGAAAACTGTGGTGTCCACCAGTTGATATTGTCATAGAAGCATCAGCTCAGTTCAGCTCAGTTCAGTCGCTCACTCATGTCCGACTCTGCAACCCCATGGACTGCAGCACACCAGGCTTCCCTGTCTGTCACTAACTTCCAGTCTGCTCAAACTCATGTCCATTGAGTCAGTGGTGCCATCCAACCATCTCATCCTCTGTCATCCCCTTCTCCTCCTACCCTCAGTCTTTCCCAGCATCAGGGTCTTTTCCAAGGAGTCAGCACTTCACATCAGGTGGCCAAAGTATTGGAGCTTCAGCTTCAGCATCAGTCCCTCCAATGAATATTCAGGACTGATTTCCTTTAGAATTGACTGGTTGAATCTCCTTGCAGTCCAAGGGACTCACAAGAGTCTTCTCCAACACTGCAGTTCAAAAGCATCAATTCTTCAGTGCTCAGCTTTCTTTATGGTCCAACTCTTACCTCCATACTAACAAAAATGTCCCCATGGCCATTACTTGTTCAGTGTGACACAAACTTCAGTTTTTCACCTGCCACCTTGGACTCCTGTCATAGTGCACAGCATCTGCATTAGTACTTACTTTTTTTTCTACAGTCTTTCTTTAAACCAACACTTTTTATAGTAATGTGAACTTGACTTTGCTTTAAGCATTAATATCCATAGAGACAAGGATTTGGTGTGTGATATAGACTAGTTCGATGCTTGCCAAGTTAATTTCCTTTTCTTGGTGACAGAGGAAGATTACCCTTCTCAGCTGTCCTGCTTTAGGATGGATTCCATGTGACTGGAGTCTGGCCACTGAAATCTGGACAGAAGTGATACAAGTCTGGGCTTTAAGACATCCTGCCATTCTTCCACACTATCATCCCACCATCCAAGTGCTAGAAACAATGAACTCTGAAATGGCAGTACCCAGTTTCCTAACTACTGAGGAAATGTTGGTTAGATGATCATCCAGCTTTGCACCAGACTTTACACGAACAGAAAAAAAAAAAATTGTTAAACTGTCAAGATTTGTTTTTCATTTGGCTACACTGGGTCTCTGTTGTGGCCTGTGTGGGCTCAGTAATTGCAGCACACAGGCTTAGTTGCCCAGTGGCATGTGGGATCTTAGTTCCCAAGCCAGGGATCAAACCCATGTCCCCTACATTCAAAGGCAGATTCTTAACCACTGGACCACCAGGGAAATTGCCAAGCTGTCAAGATTTTGAAGGAGTCCTCAGGATCACCCTTGGATTCAGTGATTCTCTAGGACTTATAGACATAGAAAGCTAGTACATTCACAATTACACTTTGTTACAGTGAAGGATGGAGATTGAAATCAGAAAGGTAAAAAGCACAAAGGGCAGGTTGGGGAGAGACCAGGCATCAGCATCCACTTGTCCTCTCTCATTGGAGTTCTGTGAACAGCACTCAATTCTCCCACAATGACATGTGACAACATGTATGAAGTATTTCCAACCACAGAGTTAACCCAAATCTGGTTTTCAGGGGTTTTATTGTGGGAGGAAGGGTCAATCACATAGGCATGCCTGATCTTCATTCTAGCCTGTTCAGAAATCAGACTGGTACTGTGTGGCCCAAGAACCCCACCGTGAATCACACTGTTAACATAAACTTTCTGAAGTGGTCCAGGGCCTCAGATAAATAAAGACTCTTAACAGGCAGATTATCCCAAGAGCTTAGAGGTTATCTCCCAGGAACTTTTCAAGGGTCAGACTTTTCTTTGGAATGTTTAGGGTTTGAACCTCCCAGACTTGCTAACTTAATCATTTATTGTGTCATATCCTATTTGTTGGGGCTTCCCAGGTGGTACTAGTGGTAAAGAACCTGCCTGCCAGTGCAGGAGACATAAGAGATACAGGTTTGATCCCCGGGTTGGGAATATTCCCTGGAGAATGGCACCTGCTCCAGTACTCTTGCCTGGAGAATCCCATGGATAGAGGAGCATGGAGGGCTATAATCCAGAGCATTGCAAATGGTCAGACATGACTGAAAGTGACTTAGCATGCACACATCCTATTTGTTACACAGCACGGCCTAACCTACCCTGACTAATATAAGTCACAGGTTTGTCTAAAATACATGAAAATACCCAAATGACAAAGATGTGCTTATCCATGTACTTTCTCCATGTGCTACACACACTACATGTGTGTGTTAGTCTCTCAGTCATGTCCGACTCTTTGTGACCCCATGGACTGTAGCCCACCAGGCTCCTTTGTCCATGGGATTCTCCAGGCAAGAATACTGGAATGGGTTGCCATTTCCTTCTCCAACACACACTACATAGCCTAAAGGAAATCAATCCTGAATATTCATTGGAGGGACTAA
>NW_011494713.1:1983177-1983874 GCF_000754665.1 Bison bison bison
ATTCTCCAGGCAAGAATACTGGAATGGGTTGCCATTTCCTTCTCCAACACACACTACATAGCCTAAAGGAAATCAATCCTGAATATTCATTGGAGGGACTAATGTTGAAGCTGAAGCTCCAATACTTTGGCCACCTGATGCAAAGTGCCAGATGCTGGGAAAGACCCTGATGCTGGGAAAGACTGAAGGCAGGAGGAAAAGGGGATGACAGAGGATGAGATGGTTGGATTGCAACTCAATGGACAGGAGTTTGAGCAAGCTCCAGGAGATGGTTAAGAACAGGGAAGCCTGGTATGCTGCAGTCCGTGGGGTCGCAAACAGTTAGACATGACTGAGGGACTGAACAACAACACATACAACACTTTGGGAAACATTGATCTGGTCTAATCTCTGACTTTAAAATGTGTAAAAAGCCCCACTCTACTGCCATGCTTTCCTCAGAGGGAAGGACAATGGTTGGGAGAGATTATTGTTGTTGGGCGGAGTGGGGTCTGAGGCAGCAACCGTGTAAGGTAAGTTCTGTAGCAGCTTCTCTAGGCAGGACCTCCAAGGACTATGATAGGACAATTCCAGGAGCTGTCAACCCTTGGTCCCCAACAATTCTTGGTCTCTGGATTGTTTAGATAAACTGATGCACCCTGGCTTAAAAAAAGGATTCATTACCATGGTTGGGATGGTTAATTTTATATGTTGACTT
>NW_011494713.1:1983974-1993767 GCF_000754665.1 Bison bison bison
ATATGTTGACTTGATTGGGCCTCAGGTTGTCCACATATTTGGCTAAACATTATTTAAGGGTGTGTCTGGGAAGGTGTTTCTGGATGAGACTAGCATTTGAATCTGTGAGCAGAGTAACTCAGACTGCTCTCCCCAGTGTGCACAGGCCCCATCCAATCTATTGAATAAAAAACTTAGTAAGAAAGAACTCTTTTTCTCCATAGAACTGTCTTTGAGCCAAGGTGTCTACTGTTTCTTGCCTTTGGGCTCATCCTCCAAATGTAACTTACACTGTGGGCTCTCTGTTCACAGGCCTTTGGGCTCAGTCTAGAGCACAGCATTGGCTCACCTGGGTCTCCAGCTCTCCAGTTTACTGACTGCAGAGCTTGGACTTTTCAGCCTCCATAATCACATAAACCAATTCCTTATAGCTCATATATATTATACTATAGTATAGTGTATATTGCATATTAAGTATATATCTATCTCCTGTTGTTTCTTTTCTCTGAAGAATCCAGACTAATAGAAGGATATCAGTAGACCAAGTCCTGATCAGGCCTCAACACTCAATCTTTCTCTATTTTTTATTATTTTGGCTGTGCTGGGTCTTCACTGTGGCACACAGGCTCAGTAGTTGCAGTGTGCAAGCTTAGTAGCCCCACAGCATGAGGGATCTTAGTTCCTGGAGCAGGGATTGAATCTGTGTACCCTGCTTTGGAAGGTGGGTTCTTAATCATTGGGCCACCAAGGAAGGCCCTCTCTCTCTCTTTTCCTCCATCTGTGTCACCCTGTCTCTTCCTCTCTGTCCCTCTCCACTGTTTCTAGAATCTACTTCATTCTATAATCTCTTCTGTGAGGACCAGCTCACAGCATAGCAGGTATAGGGAACACAAGAGCAGGGTTCTGAGGTCATGACTGTGGCCTAACTCAAAGTGAGGTTAAAAACACAGGCTTCTTAATCACCTGAGTTATTGTTTCTGTGTTTTATAGTTAAATCTAAGAGAGACTGGTACAACTTGATCCAACTAGCTATGACTACAGGAAGGAGGGAAGCGTCAAATGACACCAACCAAAGAGATGGAGCTCCTGGGGTAATAGAGGGAATATGGAAAAATGAATCCAGTACAATAGAAAAACATTAAATAATAGAACCAGTGATGAAACCCATCTTCTAAGAAAGATTACAGATGTTCCTGGATGAGAATCTGACCCTCCTCTTGGAAATTTCATTTCATCTGAACTAGCCTTTTCTTCACAGGGTCAATCCAATTACTTGGGACAAATACCAGTCGTTCTCTAATACACCGGTCAATCCTCAGTGGAGGTATCTGAAAGAGGGTCAGAAAGCTGAAATGGGAAGCAGGGGCTGTTTCATGGGAGATTCAAATGGCTATTCAGCATCCATTGCTGTTGAGAATTACAGTTCAATGTCTCCTGGATGAGATTCGTTCAAAAAGACCACAGGGAAATCCTTGATCTTTCCACTTCTCTGATTTGAGAGGCCTGAGAAGGACTATTATGGTTCTGCTACTAATTTTCCTTAAAGCCATTTTCATTTCTTAAATGCCAAGTGTGTGTAAATTTAGCCAAGGGCCAATAGCATCAGGCTTTTGTTTTTGTTTTATAATTCTAACTTGTTCCATTTCAAAGTTCCCTGAGAAAGAAAACAAATTTGTACAAACTCTCTCCTGGGAGCCAGGATGATACAAGTCCACAAGTCCTTTTCCAATATTACAAAATCCCAAAGCTCTGAAAATCAGAAATTTAATAAGATAGGTACAAAATCATTTGGCAGTCAAAAAATGAGGCTATTTGTATCGTACTTTTTATTTATTGTACTTAGTTTCAATGTTGATATGTTTCGGTGCTAAAATATTAATGGGTTTGATGGGGTGCTGCACTTGACCCCTCTGGGAGTATTAAGTTATACGGGATGTGCATCACACCCCCGTTCTGTACCCTACTGAATTTCAAAACGCATCTGGTTCCAAACATTTTCCATAAGAAATCACAGACTTGTTCAACAGAAAAATCAAGACTTTGGGCTCAAACAGACAAACCTGAATTCAAATCCCCTCTAGTCATGTAGCAAGTGACTAAACTTCTCTGAACATCAGTTTCTTCCCCTGTAGAGTGGAAGTAACCATGGGAACTATCTCCTGGAGGGTTGGAATTGGGGGTAGTTGGGATTCAATGAGACAAGTTGCATGAGGAGTCTGACACCCTCCTTGGTACTGATCCATGCACAACAAAAGGTTTTTTTCTTCCAGTCCTAACACCCCCTCCCTTTCCAAAGAATCCAGGCACAGTGCTATAAAAATCAAAACATAGAAAGTAGAGAAAAGAAAAAATCTCATTCTCAACAGGAG
Organism: Bison bison bison; assembly: GCF_000754665.1. Classification (NCBI taxonomy): domain Eukaryota; kingdom Metazoa; phylum Chordata; class Mammalia; order Artiodactyla; family Bovidae; genus Bison; species Bison bison. The sequence continues at coordinate 1,986,323 of NW_011494713.1, forward strand.
GGCACAAAAGCATAGACAGTATAATTTGTCAGAAATGTCATCCTCCTAATAAAAAGTCAGGTGCTCGATGGAGCTGTGAATGAAGACCAATAATAACAAAGATCTACCTTCCTATGTGTCCCTTTTTGCTTCTCTTAAATTGATTTTTTTATAGCCTATTAACCGATTCTAGCAATTGGTGCAATTATGTAGGCAGGTGGGTAATTTCCTTTCTCCATTGTTTCTGTCATCCTGGTAACTGATTGGTTGTAAACAATGCCAGCGTTATTGACCGTATGGACTTCCAGAATCCCACATTTTGCTTATTATTTGAGATGGATTTTAATCCCCTTTGAGATGGATTCTTTATTTAAAGACTTCACCACGCTGCAGTCAACTGCAAAGACCAGAAAGTATCAAGATAGATTTTTCTTCCCATGAACACAACATACATGAAAAGCACAGGAACGTGTATATAAGTTTAACGAACTTTGCTTAAACCTTAGAAGAAAGTCAGGAAGCAGTTTGTATATAGAATTTTGACTTCTATTTTAATAATATTTTTAATAAATTGAAGTTGCAAGAAAGAACCTTTCGGCTTTTAGTCCTCTCAAGTACAAAATATGATTGATTGCTAGTTTCTATTTGTAGTTCAAACACAGAGTGAAGCAGCCTCTCCAGTCCCCAGAAAAACAGCTATAATCTGTTGGCCATGTCTTCCATGGGCCCAGAATTGGGAAATGGCAACACACAGGCCCCAGTTTTGGACCTCCCTGGTGGCTCAGCGGCAAAAACTCCCCTGCCAATGCAGGAGACCTAGATTCCATCCCTCACTAGGGAAGATCTCCTGGAGAATGAAATGGATACCCACTTCTGTATTCTTGCCTGGAAAATCTTATCAACTGAGGAGCCTGGTGGACTACAGTCCACGAGATCATAAACAGTCAGACACGACTGAGTGACTGACACTCCTATGTTATAGAGACCCCAATTTTTCAAATCACACTTCATATTTTCCAAGCTTTCTCTCCATCCACCCATCCACCCATGCCTTTTCTCTGTCAAGCAGTGAACTAAACTGCAGGTGCAAAAGTGAACAAGACACAACCCCCAGTGGGTGGAATAGATGTGTTTATCCTTTCAGAGTTCATGATTGGCTAAAATAGTGTTTTCTTGTTATATTAAAATTTTCAGGAGCTCAAAACCTGCCCCTTGAGAAGGGTGAGATCTGTTCTCTGAAGTTTCTTTTAAAACGGAGAGGGTTGAGATAGGTGTCGTCTGCAGGTTAGATATAGAGGGTAGGACACAATGAATTCTGTGTCATAAAGGGGTGGTTCCCAGAGAAACTAAAGAAAATGGAGACCAGCAAAACTGAGCTCTGACTGAAGGGAAACGCTGAGAACTAGGATAGCTAATGGCTGTGTGAGAAAGGGGAGCTTCAAGGGAGAGAGTCATCAAGAGTGAGAGAATGTCTGGTAGGGAAAATGGCCCTTTGACAATGGTTTGAAGAGGGTCTAGTTACTGTTGTTGCACAGTAAGGCATCCTAAAACCGAGTGGCTTAAAACAACTATTATTTTATTATTGCCCACAATTTTTGTGTGTCAGGCATTCAGGAGGAACTTGGTCAGAGACTTTGGCTCAGGATCAGATGATGGCTGGAGCTGGAAGAGTGTAGGTTGTGGGAGAGGGGATGTGAGCAGCTGGAAAATGATCGAGCATCTCTCTCTCTCCATGGGGTCTTGGGGCTTCTCCGTGTGGGTCCCTCCACGTGTGCTAGTTTGAACTTCCTTGCAACACGGCAGCTACAGGGCAGTTGGACTACTTATAAGGTACTTGCAGGCTCCAGGGAAAGTGCTGTTCCAGTGCACCAGATGCAAGCAGCAATGCTTTTCATTACCCAACCTTGAAGTCATGCCACATCACTTTCTCCACATTCTGTTGGTTACAAGGGGGTCATGAGCTTGCCTAGATTCAAGGGGAGGGGAATTAGACCTCATTGTATGATGGCGGAGTAGCAGAGTTCCAAAGAGCAAAAGGGATAGGAGCTACAGTTGTGGCCACCTTTGGAAAATGCAATGTCACAGTGAGAGAGGTGGGGGGTTGAGAAATTTGGCCCCACCTGAATCCCTAAGTGCTAACTGCCCCTGAAACCAGGCAAAAAGTCCTCCTCTAATCCTGTTAAATGAAAAACTGCATAGAACCAATCAGCCACCTTTTCTATTATGTAGCTGTGTCACATCAACAGGCTATCTAACCTCCCATCACCTCTGAGCCTTCACTGCCCACCTTCAGTCCAAGTTCTCCTTACCTTCTCCCTCTGCTCTGAGGCTGAAGTTGAAGGTTCTTTGCTTACTGCCCTAATTTCCTAGGCTGCCTTACCAAAACTGCAAATCAAGTGGTTTATAGCAATAGAAATTTATTCTCTCACAGGTCTGTAGATCAGAGTTCTGAAATCCAAGTGGCAGGCAGCGCCATATGTCCCCTGAAGATTCCAGGGTAGAATATTTCCATGCCTCTTCATAGCTTCTGGCAGTTGCTGGAAATTCTTGACATTCCTGGTCTGTAGCACCATCATTCCAATCTCTGTCTCCATCATCACATGGTCTTCTTCCCTCTTTCATGTGAGGACACACGTCACTGAATTAGAATCCACACTCATCCAGTATGACCTCATCTTAACTTGATTACAACTGCAAAGACCTATTTCTCAATAAGGTCACATTCACAGGTACCAGTAATTAGGGACTTGCACAGTCTTTTGGGGAGGACAGCATCAAATCTCCAACACACAGTCAGGCTATTAAAATTCTCCTGTCACCTAGGGCTCCAGGACTGTTCTTCCTTCCCAGCCTCAGCCTCCTCACACCTTTGGAGCAAAACTACCACATCCCTTCCCAGGGCACAGCTTTTAGTCTTTTTAATGGAGCTCTTAGTCACACAGCTTGGCAGAAATTCATTGATCCACTGTCCTTATCTCTATTCCATTCCAGCCCCCTGATGCGGCACCAGAATGTTCTTCACCACGGACACACACACACAACAAAAGCCCCGATTCCAGACCACAGAGAAAGGTGTTCAGAGCCACTCACAGGGGATTATTGATTTTCTCTTCTCTCAGCTTTTCATTAGTGCCCACAATTCCTCTTGTTCTCATGTCTTCTTTTACCTCGGTTTCTTTAGAATGAAATTTGTTAGCAGAAGGATCTCAGTGTTTTCCTTTGGTGCTCATGGCATCGACAAAGCTCTCTGGAACCCCGATCATCTTACATCTTTTTTAGTAATATCAGTTTAGAGTGCCTTCATGAGTCCAGAAATGTGCTATACAGACCTCTTCCTAACAGACCTTTTCCATTTCAACAGGTAGAAATCTGCAGCTAAGAGACTAACCTGTGTTTTGCAGTTTCCACCTGAGAAGGGAACAGGAATCCAGTGTGTAAGAGTCCCTGAGCCAATGAACATGAGATTCACTACCCTGTGAGGTTTTGAAGGGCCATGTTCTGACCCTTTTATCTGGGTGACTCTGGGTGACCCTTATATCTGGGTGACTCTCCCTTATCCTTTTCCCCTCCAAGACATGGATAAAATAAAAAATCATCTACACATCAAGTTGTTCCTGATAGAGTCACACGGTTCCACAAGAAGGGACTCAGCAATTCTTAATCTGTTGTTTTTTATTCGTTAAGTCATGTCAGACTCTTTTTTGCAGCCCCATGGACTGTAGCCAGCCAGGATCCTCCATCCATGGGATTTCCCAGGTAAGAGTACTGGAGTGGGTTGCAATTTCCTTCTCCAGGGGATCTTCTCAACCCAGGGATCCAGCCCAATGCAGGATCAAGTCTCCTGCATTGCAGGCGGATTCTTTACAACTGAGCCACTAGGGAAGCCATGAAATGATATCATCCCAAATAGGTAAAAAGTCATCTTCATGTGTGGAGAACTTTCTGCTTGCCTAGATAGTCCTACATGAAGTAAAGAGTAATGAGCCCTTTTTTTCTAACTTGGAAATTGAATTCAAATCACAATTGATCTAAATAGAAGTATAAAACACCACAAAACAGAAACCAACAACCAGTCCAAACTCTTACAATTAAAGGAGAAGGGCAAGGGACTTCCCTGGTGGTCCGGTGGCTAAGACTCCACACTCCCAATGTAGGAGTCCCGGGTTCAGTCCCTGGTCAGGGACCTAGATCCCACATGCTGCAACTAAGAGTTCATATGCCGAAACTAAGACCTGGCAGAGTCAAATAAATAAATACTTTTTTGGAGAAAAGAGCAAGGCAGGGTGAATGCAGGTGGTAAACCATAAAATCTTAGAAATAGGAGTGTTACTGCCACCCCACTGACCCAAGTTCTGTGCTGCATTTTAGTTTATAGGTGGGCTTATCACTATTACAAGCTCTGAAGCCTGAGTCCACATGTACCTCAGGTGTATTCCTGCTGGCATTTGCCTTGGTCCATGTCCTCCCATGACCTTCAGAGAGTCTGTCTTCTAATTCACACAGAGGGGGAGTATATGCAGGGCATCCTAAAATAGGTTTCTCAGGCTTTTTTTTTTTTTTTCTATTTTGTTTTTAAGCAAAGCTATTGGAGTTTTTGCAATTCCTAAATGGAGAGAGAGGGAATAAATATAATCCTGTCCAAGTGGGCACTATTTCCAGCCTCCTTTCAAAGTCATCAAACCCAAGTTACCTTCAAATGGGTTTTAAATTTAATTCATTGTATGTGCTCTCAAGGAAAACAAGAGACCTATAATTCCAATCAACTTTTCTCTAGGTTGCTGACATGTTACTTGATTTTTGAAAGGATTTCAGTGGTTCTCCTGTTTTGAATGAGGCTATTGAAGGTCTTGTAAGCAAGTTTTTACCCATATGGACTATAACATATGTATTCAATTACATACTGAGAAGCTGGACAAGCTTATGTTTAAGAGTTCAAGCCATGGAATCAACCAGAATTGGATTCAAATTTCAATTTTGCCTCTTCGTAGCTGTGTGACTTTTGGCGAATTTAACCTCTGTAATATCAGTTTTCCCAGTGGTGAGTAAGAATAAGAATGCCTCCTATAGATAATGTGAAAACTGAATGAGACAAAATGTGCAACTTGTATTAGTCAACCATGCAACAAGCAACTCTAAAATCTCAGTGACCTACAATCATGAAGGTGGAGTCCTGCTCGTGCTCCATCCCCAGCCCAGGCTGGAGAGAGGGCGCCAGTCCACGCCCTTCTCGTGCAAGGACCAGCCTAACCAACCCACCATCTCCGGGAGTCTCCCTCTCTGGTCCCGCAGGTAGAAAGGATCTGTAAAACCCCACGCTAGCTCTGAGGGTCCTCCCACTGGAAGTGATACACAGTCCTTCTGCTCACACTTCACTGGCCACTCCCAGGTCTATGGCTACACACATCTTCAGGAGAGAGAAGTGCAATCTGACTATGTTCCAGGAAGGAAGACCAGAACTGCTGGGAGTAGCTAATGTCATCCATACTCTGAGGACAGGCTCTAAGTGATGCAGGATATTTGGATACTGTTGCTTTTCTCCTACAATTTCGACTCAGTGTAATACTGACCCTGGAATCTATTTCAGGGAAGATGTTGGCTGGTGTTAACCACCACAAACATTGTGATGCAGAATTTGTTCAAACCAATGGTTGGTGAGCCTCCTTCAGGTCAAGCCCTCTTTGAAACACTGAGACAAAACAGTGAACCAAACCCTTTGGAGCTGATATTCTGGTCAAGGGAGTAGACAAAGAAATAGATATATTAACATCAGGAAACAATAATTACTATGAGAAAACAGAAAGCAAGGTAAAGGGGTGGAGTGACATTTAAGTAGAGGCCACCATGAAGTGACAGAGTGTTCAGCTCAGTTCAGTCACTCAGTCGTGTCCAACTCTTTACTAACCATGAACCGCAGCACACCAGGCCTCCCTGTCCATCATCAACTCCCAGAGTCCACCCAAACCCACATCCATTGAGTCGGAGATGCCATCCAACCACCTCATCCTCTGTTGTCCCCTTCTCCTCCTGCCCTCAATCTTTCCCAGCATCAGGGTCTTTTCAAATGAGTCAGCTCTTCGCATCAGGTGGCCACAGTGTTGGAGTTTCAGCTTCAACATCAGTCCTTCCAAAGAACACCTAGGACTGATCTCCTTTAGGATGGACTGGTTGGATATCCTTGCAGAGTGTTAGGGAATTTAAAATGGAAGTAGTCTTGTTCAGGCTTCAGAAGTAGAGGAGCAGGCCTCTGATGAACTTCTGACCATGCCTGGAGTACATGCCTGCCTGCAAGTACGTTGTTACCAGCAAGTCAAGTGGCACCTTAGACATGAAAGGGGATGAGTCTTAGAATTCCTTAAGCCCCTGGGGACTTGGCCAGCCACTCCCACCCCAGGGTCTAAGGAAATCTTATGATTCACAAGGTGAAACAAATGGCATTATAAAAGTTACAGAAAAAAAGAGCTGCATTTTTGCAAACAGACTGATAGTGATATCCATTTACAATCTGGGATTATAAGCAAGAGCCCCCAAAGCTGCAATTTGAAGTCTCACCCATGGGGTGCACACACCACCTGGGATCCTTTCCCAACTGGGACTCTAATTTGCTGTCATTCAGTACTTCCCAGCACTGTTAAAGTCTGGATGTAGGTATCAGCCCAATTAGGTGATGCATATGCTGTTACTTCGCCCCGTTCTTTCTATTTCCTTTCTTTTAATGACTGTATATTGAAATTAAGTCAAATAATTCTCTACTAAAAATTGTTCATTGTCTGTGTAATGAGTGGTTTCTTTTGTTAATGAATCCTTCAAACCTAAAACAAAAGTAAAACTTTTGGCAAAACATAGAGTGAGCTACCTATAGGAAGAATATTCCAGGCAGAGAAAGCACCAAGGCCTGAGGAGCATGTGCTTGACATGTGGGAGGAACAACAAGAAGGCCAGTATGGCTGGATCACAGGGTGCTGGAGCTGGGGGAGGAAATGAGGGCAGAGGGGGCAAGGGCCAGGCGGCAGAGGGCCAAGGCCATGGCAAGGACTGGGGACTTACACTGATGCCAGACACCACTGGAGCCTGCTGAAGAACAAGGAGACCTGAATCTCACCAACATTCACACCATTTCATAAAGAGGTAATTTCAGGAGTACACTCGATTAACTCAAATTAATTCCTCAATTAGTTTAGTGATACCCAATCAATTTTTTTCCATTTTTATTTCTATTTTAATAAATGTGTTTTCCATAAGCAGACTCATAGACAATAGAAAGCAAACTTACCGTAACCAAAGGGGAGAGAGCCCTGGGGAGGGACAAATTAGGAATACAGGATCAGTTCAGTTCAGTTCAGTTCAGTCGCTCAGTTGTGTCCAACTCTTTGCGATCCCATGAATCGCAGCATGCCAGGCCTTCCTGTCCATCACAAACTCCCGGAGTTCACTCAGACTCACGTCCATCGAGTCAGTGATGCCATCCA
>NW_011494713.1:1993867-2004934 GCF_000754665.1 Bison bison bison
CTCATCAGTCTTTTCCAATGAGTCAACTCTTCACATGAGGTGGCCAAAGTACTGGAGTTTCAGCTTTAGCATCATTCCCTCCAAAGAAATCCCAGGGCTGATCTCCTTCAGAATGGACTGGTTGGATCTCCTTGCAGTCCAAGGGACTCTCAAGAGTCTTTTCCAACACCACAGTTCAAAAGCATCAATTCTTCGGCACTCAGCCTTCTTCACAGTCCAACTCTCACATCCATACGTGACCACAGGAAAAACCATAGCCTTGACTAGACGGACCTTTGTTGGCAAAGTAATGTCTCTGCTTTTGAATATGCTATCTAGGTTGGTCATAACTTTCCTTCCAAAGAGTAAAGGTCTTTTAATTTCATGGCTGCAGTCACCATCTGCAGTGATTTTGGAGCCCCCAAAAATAAAGTCTGACACCGTTTCCACTGTTTCCCCATCTATTTCCCATGAAGTGATGGGACCAGATGCCATGATCTTTGTTTTCTGAATATTGAGCTTTAAGCCAACTTTTTCACTCTCCACTTTCACAGGATGGACAGATACAAATGACTATACACAAAATAGATAAGCAACAAGGATTTACTGTATAGCACAGAGAATTATATCCAATATCTTGTAATAGTCTATAATGAAATATAATCTGCAAAAATACTGAATCCCTATGCTGTACACTTGAAACTAATATAATATTTTAAATTAACCATACTTCAGTTTTTATAAATAAACTTGTTTTCATTGAGATTCTTTTCCTTGTAAAATTTACAGCATAAATTATTCACTGATTAGTTCTGTGATCGTATAAAGTTTTACATAATCTCTTACCAGCCACTGCCAGGTATTTGTTGCTGTCTCGTCCTTTCTGAAACCAATATTTTTGTCAAATCCAATTTTTCTAGCTCAAGCTTTTCAGATCTAAATCTCATCACAAATAATTGATTTTTCCATTATAAATTTCAATCAGATGCAATTTTAGCCATCATCTTGTTTGTTTTGTGTTATTTATAATTTCTACCCGGCAAATTTTCCCCAGGTCCCTTTTTGGCAGTGTTCTATGAATCTACCAAGATGTAATTCTTTAGTCAAGATTTTGTTAGGAGATCTGTTTTGTTTTGCATTGCTTGTATCTACCAATGATATTATAAATTGTATAAAGAAAGAAAAAATACAGTTTGTACTGATTTCTGTTTAAATATGCTCAGGCTGCTATGATAAAATACCACAGACTGGGTGCTTTATAAGCAACAGAAATTTATATCTCACAGTCCCGGAGGCTGGAAGTCCAAGACCAGGCCAGCATGGTCAGGTTCTGATTGCAAACTGCCAACTGTTCACTATGTCCTCACCTGGTTGAACAGCCTGGGGAGCACTCTGGAGCCTCTTTCATAAGAGCACTAATCCTATTCATAAGGGCCCCACCATTATAATCTAGTCAACTTCCAAATCCACCTCCAAATACCTTTGGGATTTAGGGTTTCAACATATGAATTTTAGAGGAAACAAACATTCAGACCATAACTAGGGAAAGCATTAGTAGCTCAGTCATGTCTGACCCTTTGTGACCTCATGGATGGTAGCCCACCAAGCTCCTTTGTCCATGGAATTCGGCAGGCAAGAATGCTGGAGTGAGTAGCCATTCCCTTCTACCAGGAGATCTTCCTGACCCAGGGATCAAACCTGAGCCTCTTTCATTGCAGGCAGATTCTTCACTCTCTGAGCCACCAGGGAAGCACCACAGCAGTATCAGAGCACAGATCGAAAGGTAAAATCTGGGTCAAAACAATGGAGCCACAGCTTCCTGCTCTTACCATATATAAACTGTTCAGAATGCACTAGTTCTTACTGTCCCCTGTTACAGATAAAGACTGCTACTGCTAAGTCACATCAGTTGTGTCTGACTCTGTGCGACCCCATAGACGGCAGCCCACCAGGCTCCCCCATCCCTGGGATTCTCCAGGCAAGAACACTGGAGTGGGTTGCCATTTCCCTCTCCAATGCATGAAAGTGAAAAGTGAAAGTGAAGTCGCTACTACACACCTGAATTTCCACTTATGTACTCACAAGTAAAGAGTTGTATTTATATTTTTATTGCCAAAAAAAGGGAAAAAAAGCATTATTAGCTCAAGTAGGATTCCAGGTCTTAATTTTTATACGTCAATACAAAAAAAAAAATTATCTCTGACCTAAAAAGCAAGATGTAAAAATCCAATTTACCCATAGCACTTATTTTATTTGTACTCACAGATACAAATGATTTCACTTCAGGTTGAGAGAAAACAGCCTTACCAACCATAGCACTAATTACACTGCCCAACATTCTTTCTTGGTATAGAATACAAGAGTCTATCTTTATCCTGTGGCCGTCACACTGCTCTTCAAAGATGCCAAGAAATTTCTGAATCTATAGAGCTAGAAGCTGGCTGATGACTCTGCTTCTTCTCCAGAAGTCCAGGGGAGGAAAAATGAAAATTATTTAGCACTTAAGCAAGTGAAAATCTCCAGTAAATGGTTCAAAGGCTACAAGCAATGAAACCAAGAAGAGTGAGGTCTTGGGGACATTCAGCAGAGAGGCACTGGGGTAGCAGAATCTGTTTTTACTGCTGATTATATGGGACTGTGATGCATAAGTTCTTAACTATTTGAACATAACCCCTGATTACAAGAAATAGTTCCATGACATTGACTTTTTACCTAGAGTATCCTTAGTGCCTAGTCCAGTGCCCAAAACAGAGAAGACACTCAAATAAATTCTGATAGAACAGATGAATGCATAAATTTTTTATTGCTTCATTAAACTATTTTTAAATGATTAAAAAACTTATTTAGCACCTATCCAGGTGTTGTGTGTGTGCCAAATCTTCTCTTCAAAACATCCTTATAAAAAGAAAATCCTTATGAGGGAAGGATTTTCTCACCATTTTAGAGGCAAGGAAACTGATGTTCTGAGAAGTTAAATAACTCACCTGAGGTCATGTGACTAGTGCATAAATGGCAGAGCCAGAAAATAAAACCCAGAAGTCGACCTGCCTCTAGATTTTAATCCCACATAGCCCAGCTTCATAAGGATTTGTATTTCACAGCACTGGAGTTATCAAGCACTGGAGGGTTCCTTTTCCTCAAAGACTTTGTGTTTCCTCCTGCACACTTTGACCCCTACATCTCTCTCCTAATGGCAGGAAGAATTATTATGAGGAGACAACACTCAGTTTTGAGCTCATGCAAGATACTCTTGATCAATAATGGAAGTTTGAGGTAAGTCTCTGACAGTACTGTTCCCAGGCAATGCACCCTCTACAAGAGCATTCCAGACACGCAATGCTCAACTCTTAAGTGTTGTATTCTAAGCCACCCTGTTCAGGATTTTCATTTCAAGAAAATAAATCCTAATATCTCTGGCTCTGTGACATACATACCACATCACCAAGGCTGATGCCTCCTATATCATATGGCCTGTTAAACGCATTACAACTCAAGTTAACTCACTTTGTCAAAGTAAATCATTCCTTTGAAATGAACTGCAGTAATTTTTAAAGTATGCATAACAGGGAACCATTTTTTTCATGACTTCTTATCCAACCAAAGATATATATTTTAAACAGCCACTCAAAAATGTATTAAAAATAAAAGCCAAAAAATGTGCTTTCTCTGACTTTATGGTCTGAAAAGCCCCCAGTTAACAGCAGTCACTGGTTTTCAGCCTTCTTTTCTGGTAGACAGTGAAACTGACCATAAAGGGCTGTGTCCAGCCTATCTGATTTATTGTTACCATTGTATGCTGTCAATTACTCATAAGTACTGCAAATGCTGAAACATTACATGAACGGGAGCACTATACTAAATTATAGATGGCCAGTGTGGATAAGTGTAATATATGAGGTCCCATCAGCACAACGCAGGGAGCAACCCTTCAAATAAAAGTCTCTGCTTTAATGAGCACCAAAGCCCATCCACATTAAGTGTATGAACTCCAGAAAAATAAATCAGATGATCACCATTTACGATCCAAAAGGGGTACATCGTGTTCGGGAAGAGACTAATTGCTGAGTTAAGGAAGCAAAGCAGTTCAGCATGTTAATAGCACAAAACACCACATAATACCAATCTAAACATCCTCGGGAAGGCTGTAGACTCAGCTAAAAGCCCAATTCCAATAGCGTGTATTAGGAATGAGTAAGCTAAAGAACAGTGTCTTGGGTAGACTCCCTAAGGAAGGCACAAAACTAAATTATTTCTCCAACCTGGAGTGGAGGGGCGGGGGCAGAAACGACCAGGAAAGCAATTCTGGGACCTCTTTGCACTGTGTGTATAAATCATTAAACAGCAGACAAATGATTTAACACTAATACAAACAAGGGTTCCCAGAGAATTAAATTTCCCTTCCCACAAATGAGTCAGAATAAAAGTGAATTGAACACATCATCCTCTCACTCACCAAATGCCAGGAAATATGATGCCAGAGCAAAACACACCTTGTGGGGGTTGATGTGACTGTGACAGAAACCATCCGTGGTCCCATGAAGCTCCTCAGTCCACGCAGGATTTGCCCTAAGGGGACAAATGAAGTCAGTTCTCATCCACTACACACATGGGGTCCCCACAGGCCAGTTCCATGACTTGAGCTCCCCATGAAGCTATTTAAAACATTTTAGAGCAAACCATAAATGGAAGAAAACCAACTGAGCTCTCTTAGGAAGGAACGATCTTTATTCTGAGATGATGCTCTTCCCAATAACTGGCAGAAAAATTATTTTTCTTCTTAAAAAGATGACAACCATTTTGTAGTTACCAAGGTCCTTTTAGTTTAATGTCCTTAATTTGGTGAAGTAAAAGGTTAACAACTCTATGTTGAATCCAATTTTTTTTTCATTTACCAGTCCATAAAATCCAAAAATCTGAAAATCATCATCAGATTTCTCAGGTAGCCCAACCTTAGAAAGCAACATATCCAGGTAAAAGCTAAGTTATTCCTGTTCTGCTTGTCTTGCTGCTTGGATATGATTGGAGGGGAGAGCCACAGAGAGTAACCTAACTCAAGGGGCTGGTCCTGGCTTCCAGAACAAAGAATCATGTCAATAATAGTCTCCCAAGCGTTCACACAAAACCAAAGCTTGGTCATCTGGAGTGCTATGGCAGCCCATGCTGGATTTTCTACATGGCCTTAGTATTTCAAACAAGCTGAGGATTCCTCTCGTACTCTGGACTGACAGTTTCTTGACCTCCTTAAATGAATTTCTGCTCCACATCAGCTACCAATAATCACAGCTACCAATAATCAATGAATCTCATTTTCACTTGTATGATGAAATTACCCTTTCCTTTGATCTTAGAGCAAAATGGGGGAAACCCAATAACCGAGAAGTGGTGATTGAGCATGGCACCTCCCAAGGCTTAGTCAACAGAAGAGGGCTTTGAAGTGAACCTCACATTCCAGAAGAATTTTTGATGGATTTCTTACATAATGTGGAGCCAGGATCATGCTAGTAGAGGCCAGGAGTCTCCCATGCTCAGATCTACTGCACAGTGAGATAGCTGATTATTTCTAGAAACCTAACAGTGATCAAAGGAAAATGTCAAACACGGAGATGAAAAAAAAGTAATTTTCACACAAGGAGTAAACCCATGCTAGGCATCAAGGGAACTTCAAAGTCACCAGAGGAACCTACCTGTTTCTACTCGGGTCATTCCTCTGCCCGGATGCCCTCCTCACCACCCCATCACCTTCTTTAAGTTCAAATCCTCTCCATTCCCCAAGACTCAGTTAGGAACCATTTCTTATAATAAGCCTTCCTGCCCCTTAATGATAAATTCTCCCTCCTGCCTCAGTGCAACCACAGCACTGAACTAGACCCCTCTTATGAGGATCTTGCCTTGCATTTCCTATTTTGTATTATTGGCTTGAAGCTAAGAGTGCTATTTTTCTTACGTTTTCAAAGAATCACCAAGAGCAAATCTATGTTTGATTCATCTTTACATACAGCTGAGATTTAATAAGTATTTGCTGGATAGAAAAACAAACAAATGAATGGATATAAAATGGCATATATTCACTTTAGACTTCCTGCAATTCCAGAAAGGGCTCTCTGCCACCCCAGATTAAATAAGTCAGTAAGACATCAGGGAGCAGGGAAGCAGTCTCTAGGCATGATGAGGTATTTGGCTGTGACTTTCAGCATTTCTGATTCTCTCGTTCTTTGTATTTTCTTATGAAACCCCTGTAGGTATCTGTGACATGGCAGGTAAGACAAATGTAACTCTCCAGATTGTTGATAATACTGGTAAGTAACAATTGCAAGAATTCTACTTTTGGTTCCTATAGTTACTTCTGAGTTTATGCAAAATAATAATAATCATCATTATCATCATCCTGTTTGATTTTTCAGTACAACACTGCCATGGGAGAAATAGAAGCAGCAACACAGGAATATCCTTCCCATGGAGGGAATGGAAAACTGAGATTCTAGGAGATGTGGTGACTCATCCAAAGTCACAGAGATTGCCAGTGCCAAAGCAGGTTTCAAATTTGGTTCAGTTCTTTGGCAGAAAAAAAAAAAAAGCACACCTGGAGACACTCACCTGGTGGGATCCACAAGATAAAGGAGGAAATGTTGGAAAATGGCCTTCAAGAGAAGTTAATCCACATGAAATAAACAAGAGCTGTCAGTATACATGCTCCCAAGGAAACACCAAACCTCGCTGACATGCCCACCAGCGCAAGAAACCCAGGTAGTGCCTTTAAAAACTGTCGGCATGTCCACACAGGTATCGATCTATGGGCTCAAGGCACTTGAGGTAGATGAAGCCAAATTCTAGTGTTGTGGGCTTGTTCTACAAGAGGCTGGAGGGGTGAGTTTTTTGTTTTTTTTTTTTTTCTGATTTCGAGGACTGCGACTTCTAATAGAGAGACTTCAGTGACTTAGAGAGACATGGAGGCTCCAAAAATCAAACTTCTCAGTTCTACATTGTGGAACAAGGATTGGAATATATGTTTTCTGACTCTTAAGCCTTTGATTTGCTCTCTGCTGATGTAGGAAGGGGGAACTGAGTCAGGGTGAGGTTGACTGAAGCCCCACTTTGGGTCATTGGCAGAGAAGGGCTAGGATTTATGAGAGTTAAATCCCACATCTGTGGTTTAGCCATCAGAAAGTTAAACTGACAACATTACTTTCCTTCTTTTTCCATCAAAAAGGCCAAAAATTCAAAGTCTAGTCCTCTGGAGCCCCTGTAACAGAGCAGCCCCTGCTTGACCATCAGCAGTGCTCTCCAGGGGCTGGCCAATGTATTTGCATAGCAGATCTCTCCAAACTACAATCATACAAGTTCTTACCCATAGACAGTTGCTTATTTGCCTCGAATTCAAATGACTAACTGTCTTTGACCACATGTTTTGTAGTGGGAAAATGAAGTTTGCACAAGGTGCACTCTGTTAGCAAATAACAAGACAAAAGGTACCCAATTCATAAATAATAACCTGTTTTTCACTCTGGGTCTGAAAGCTCTCCACCTGACTCTAGATAGTAATCTATAGACAAGTTTTCTGCTGCCTATATTATCCTGTAAGTGAAGGGAATGGCATGTGTCTTGCTCACCATTGCATCCTTCACACAGTGGCTGGTGTGTAGCGAAAGCCCAGTAAATATTTGTTGGATATTTTATGTGCACACATGTGCATGAAAAAAAAAAAAAGGCTGCTATGTAACCTGCCACCGTTGCAATACTCACACTTCATGGAAAGATCCACCTGATTTCCAGGGAAATCCCCTTGGCTTTCGAGGAGGAGGTGAGGCTGAGAGAGCAGGCTGCTGGCTTCTCCATTTTCTCATCAATTTCAGTGATGATGCATTTTGGATGTTAGATACCTTCAAAGACCTAAATATGCCCACCCACACTGATGAGCACATTTGCATGCAACTTCCTTTAAGACCCTTCCTTCAATTTGGGCAATTGAGTCAGTTGTAGCAGCCACATACAGGCTGGTCTTGAGACCAGCCTAGACACTGGGCAACTTGCAGAAATCTGCTGCTTCAAGTCACCATGTTGGTTCTGCAGCAAATGGTTCTGCAAAACCACCAAGGCTGTCTGTACTGGTGCTGTAATAGAGATCGGTAACAAGGAAGGGGCACAAATTCACAATCCATTGAAAAAGTGAAAATGTTAGTCACTCAGTCATGTCTGAATCTGCGACCCCATGGACTGTAGCCTGTCAGGCTCCTCTATCCATGGAATTCTCCAGGCAAGAATACCAGAGTAGGTAGCCATTCCCTTCTCCAGATCTTCCCTACCCAGGTATTGAACCTGGATTTCCCACATTGCAGGCAACTTCTTTACCATCTGAGCCACCACTGAGAACCTGCTTTATGCCAAGCATCTCACTGGGGGTTTTACATGGATAGTCTCATTGGAAATTGGTATCCTCACATTAAAACTGAGAATACAGGCCTCACAGGTCAGGTAGCTTGTCCCAGCTTACCCAGTTCATGAGGAGCAAAGCTGGGAGGCAAACTCAGGTTTCTTTGAAGCCATACCCCATATTCTCTCCATTCAGTTTACTGAAGGGCCCCTAGATTCCATTTAAGATTCTGTTCTTCCATTTTGAGTAAAGCATTTTGCCTAAATTTGAGCTTGTGTGCTCCCATTCTAATGACAATTCATTGATCAGGTGAGTTTCTAGTAAAATAGGTCCCATGGAAGGCAGGCACAGGAGTGTGCCCTATAGTATCCCCTATCAGTGTGCCTATTTCCTCCCCTATCTTCCCCTGCCTTAATCTCTTTATTTTTCCTCTGACTTCCTGTCCCTTTCTGCCTGTATCTTGGGCTTGCAATGACAGCCCTGTGACCCTCAAAGCTAAAACATTTGCCAAGTCCTGGCGCTAAACAGTTTTATTTAATTAGGTCCTGGGATGGCCAAGTTCACTGCTGACATCATTTCTCAGAATCCATCAGGGCAGAGCCCTGTTGCCTAAGGACATGGTGTTAGGGTCCAGAACCAGGAGCTGCCTATGACCTCCAAGAGGCAAGGCTCTAGTGGGGCAGACCCTCCACAGGTGCTGGAAGTCCTCTCTGGAAAGCTAAGTATGTTCTCTGAGTGCGGGGCAGCAGAAGTGTGATGAAGCAAGAGGCATCGTGTAGTTCTCATCAAGGGGAAAATTATCCTATTGATGTGCACAGAGGACAATGGTGACAAATTGGGTTGTGGACAGAGCTTAAAGACCAACTGGGAGTAAGCCTCACAGATGTCTGTCATTAGACAGCAGGGACCCAGCCACTAGGCTGAAAGTCAAAGCCAAGACTCCAGGCCCAAAAAGGCTTGACAGGAGCCAAGCAGAAGCCCTGTATACAGCCCTGTATATACCAGCCCAAGGTATACAGGGGCTGGCATCTACGCAAGGTAACAAAACCTGGATGTGGATGAGAGTTTGGGAGAGCTCAAAACTAGAGCTCAGGGTGGAGATCACATCTAGGGAGAGAGGCCAAACTGGGACACACCCACCAGTTTGCCAGTTCTCTGACACCAATCGACTGTCCTACAATTCAATTCAATTCTGCCACTAGCTGGAATCATCATCAAGCTCCACAGGTTAAGGGTTCAATCCCACACAACTGCCCTCATGTTGAAAACCAGTCACAAGTGCTGGGTCCCCAGATAACCTGCACTTCTAACTTAGCTACAAAGTCAAGGGCTCCCACTATCTCCTCCTGCTCCGTTCTGATAATTTGCTAGACAACTCACAGAACTCGAGAAAATGCTGTACTGACTATTATAGCTTATTACAAAAGTACAGATGAACAGCTGGATGAAGTGGTACTAGGGTGAGGTCCAGAGGATCCCGAACACAGGAGCCTCTCTCCCCACGGAGCCCGGGTGCACCAAACTCTCAGCACATGGGTATGTTCACCAACTGGGAACTCCTTGAACCCTATCACATAGGGGTTTCTTGCAGGTTTTGTTAGACAGGATTGAAGCTAATGGTGACTAACTTGATCCCAGACCCTGGGAGGTGGGGCTGGAAGTTTCAAGCTTCTAATCACTACCACTTCTCTGGCAACCAGCCCGCTCCTGAAGCAAGCAGATCCTTAACCATAGTCATGTTATTAGCACACCAAAGACACTCTTATCACTCAGGAGATTTCAAGGGTCTTAGGAGCTGTGTTAATTTTCATTCCAATCCCAAAGAAGGGCAGTGCCAAAGAATGTTCAGACTACTGCTCAATTGCACTCATTTCACATGCTAGCAAGGTAATGCTCAAAATCCTCCAAACTAGGCTTCAACAGTACATGAACTGAGAACTTCCAGATGTTCAAGCTGGATTTAGAAAAGGCAGAGGAACCAGACATCAAATTGCCAACATCCACTGGATCATAGAAAGAAACAAGAGAATTCAAAAAAAATATCTACTTCTGCTTCATTGATTTGCAAAAGCCTTTGACTATGTGGATCACAACAAACTGGAAATTTCTTCAAGAGATGGGAATACCAGAGCACACAGACACTTACCTGTCTCCTGAGAAATCTGTATGCAAGTCAAAAAGCAACAGTTAGAACTGGACATGGAACAATGGACTAGTTCAAAATTGGAAAAGGAGTACATCAAGCTGTATATTGTCACCCTGCTTATTTAACTTATATGCAGAGTACATCATGAGAAATGCCAGGCTGGATGAAGCACAAGCTGGAATCAAGATTGCTGGGAGAAATATCAATAACCTCAGATATTCAGATGACACCACCCTTATGGCAGAAAGTGAAGAGGGACTAAAGAGCCTCTTGATGAAAGTGAAAGAGGAGCGTGAAAGAGCTGGCTTAAAACTCAGCATTCAAAAAAACTAAGATCACGGCATCCAGTCCCACCACTTCATGGCAAATAGATGGGGAAACAATGGAAACAGTGACAGAATTTATTTTCTTGGGCTCCAAAATCGCTGCGGATGGTGACTGTAGCTATGAAATTAAAAGACACTTTCTTCTTGAAAGAAAAGCTATGACAAACCTATGCTATGCTATGCTAAGTCACTTCAGTTGTGTCCGACTCTGTGTGACCCCATAGACTGTAGCCTGTCAGGCTCCCCCG
>NW_011494713.1:2005034-2012702 GCF_000754665.1 Bison bison bison
TGCCATTTCCTTCTCCAATGCATGAAAGTGAAAAGTCAAAGTGAAGTCGCTCAGTCGTGTCCGACTCTTATCGACCCCATGGACTGCAGCCTACCAGGCTCCTCCGTCCATGGGATTTTCCAGGCAAGAGTACTGGAGTGGGGTGCCATTGCCTTCTCCGATGACAAACCTAGACATTATAAAAAAGCAGAAACATTACTTTGCCAACAAAGGTCCATATAGTCAAAGCTATGGTTTTTCTAGTAGTCATGTATGGATGTAAGAGTTGAACCATAAAGAAGGTTGAGCACCAAAGAATTGATGCTTTCAAACTGTGGTGTTGGAGAAGACTCTTGAGAGTTCCCTGGACTGCAAGGAGATCAAACCAGTCAATTCTAAAGAAAATCACTGAATATTCATTGGAAGGACTAATATTGAAGCTGAAGCTCCAATACATTGGCCCCCTGGTGCAAAGAGCTAACTCATTGGAGAAAACCCTGATGCTGGGAAAGATTGAAAGCAGGAGGAGAAGGGGACGACATAGGAAGAGATGGTTGGATGGCATCATTGACTCAATGGACATGAGTTTGAGCAAACTCTGGGAGATAGTGAAGGACAGGGAAGTCTGTCAAGCTGCAGTCCATGAGGTCACAAAGAGTCAGACATGACTGAGGGACTCAACAACAACAACAACAAAGGAGCTGTATATCAGAAACAGGGAACAAAGACCAAATCTTTTTAATTATACCAATGAAGAAAGTGTCTAGTGGGAAAAATAGGGAGAGGTCAGTAAAAGGGTACAAACTTTCATCTCTAAGATAAATTAGAACTGAGGATCTAATGTATAACTCAGTGACTATATTGACAACATGATAGTGTAGAATTGAAATTTGCAAGAGAGTAGAACTTAAATGTTCCCACCAAAAAAAGAAGGAGCAGGGAGGGAGGTTTTAGGTGATGAATGTGCTAATTAAGTAGATGAGTGGAGAAGAGAATGGCTACCCACTCCAGTATTCTTGCCTGGAAAAATCCCGTGGACAGAGAAGCCTGGTGGGCTATAATCCATGGAGTCACAAAGAGTCAGACACGACTTACTGACTAAACAACAACAAAGCCTTTTTTGTTTGGAATCTTAACTCTATAAATACAGTCACTAAAATCAGCTTGAAATGCAGGAGATTCAGGCTGGATCCCTGGGTCAGGAAGATCCCCTAGAGAAGAAAATGGTAACTGACATCAGTATTCTTGCTTAGAAAATCCATAGACAGAGGAACCTGGCAGGCTACAGTCCATGGAGTTGAAAAAGAGTCAGACATGACTGAAGCTATTGAGCACACACACACACACATACACACACACAAGTATATGGGGGAAACCTTTTCACAATGTGTATCAAATCAACATGTACCCTTTAAATATCTTACAATTTTATTTGTAAATATAAATTTATTTGTATATATTTGTCAATTATACTTCAATAAAGTTGCAGAGAGTCAACAATAATCACTGAGCTCCTGTAACCCTGTGCTGGAGTCATGGAGGATTCAAAGCAGTCCCCACCATCAAAGTTTTTTTATTCTAGTCAAAGAAGAGAACTAACTATAGTTAGTTCATGAAACTAACATACATGAAATAATCTCAGTGTTTGTATTAGTATTGCTTCAGTAATAATTTACCACAAAGTGGCCAAGATGATGCCAATGTACTATCTTATGGTTCTGGAGGTCAGAAGCCTTACTTGCTAAAAACGTGTCCACACAGTTGCCTTCTCCAGGAGGCTCTAGGGGAGAAGCCGTCTCTTGGTCTTCTCCAGCTCCAAGAGGCCATCTGCATTCTTTGGCTCAAAGCTTCTTTTTCCATTTTCAAAGGGCATCACTTCAACTTCTGCTTCCACAGGCAGATCTGATTCTAATCATCCTCCCCCTGCCTCCATAAGAATCCAGTGATGACACTCAGCCCACCCACATAATCAGGAGAACCTCTTCCTGTGAATTCTTAATTCACTCACATCTGCAAAGTCCCTTTTGTCACATAAGGTAACATACTTACAGGTTTGAGAGATAAGAACATGGGCATCTTGGGGGATGGAAGCATATTGTGCCCCCCACAGAGCTTTTGCAACATAGCCACCTCCATGGGGACATTTAAACACAAAGAGGTAAAGGACTAGCCCAGGGTCACAAGTTTAGACTAGCACCCAGGATGTCTGATTCCCATGATGTTCCTAGACCAGGGCTCTTTCTACTACGTTAAGTTGCCACTTGAGCAATACACATCAGTATAATGATAAATGCAAATTAAATTTTACATTTATAAATACACAGAATTACAGGGTCAGAAGTTAGGGCTCAGAGAACCTGAGAAATCTTCATGTCCAACCAGTGTGATCATAGTTATACTCATGTATTTCGTATCTCCAGTTAGGGGGAGCCTCACACCCTAGCTAGTGGTAGACCCACCAAAGCATCCCATAGCGCATTTCTGAGTGTGTTCATTGTTATCAGAGTGTTCCTTGAATAACTGGATTGTCCAGTTTCAGAGTTTGAACAATCCCCACTGTATTCCAGCCCCCTAAGAATGACCCATACAACACTGGGAATCCCACAAGCCCAGGTGAACCACAAGTCCAGGCCTTTTCCCTGGGAACTTCATCCTCTGACCCAGGCAAGAATACTTCAGTTTCCTGCTGGAACCAGAACCCAGGTCATACCTGTGGCAAACACCACTAGACATGTGTCCAAACACCACTAGATGTGTGCCCAAACACATGGCCTCTTTGCTTATTAACAAATTGTAGTAGACACATGACTACACAACTTTTTTCAGACTCCCTTGCAGGTGAGAGGACATAAGAGTAGTCTTGGGGAGAATAAGATGGCAGAGGACTAGGTAGATGTGGAGTACATCTCTCTCCATGGGTACATCAGGAATACACCTTCAGACACAGAAGTGCATGCAGAACACCAGCTGAGAGCAGACAGGAGCAGCTGACCAACAGAAAAGAATATATAGACCCACGCAAAACTCAGTAGGAGGAAGTAACTAGGGAGAAAACAGGAGTGTTAGTAGGACTGGACCTGCCCTCAGCGGGTGGGGGAACTGAAGCAGGGGTCCAATCCCCACATTGGGACAACAGTCTGAGTTAGAGGAGAAACATTTTGAAAAAATTAGCTTAAAACTCAACATTCAAAAAACTAGGATCATGGCATCTGGTCCCATCACTTCATGCCAAATAGATGGGGAAACAGTGACAGACTTTATTTTGGAGGGCTCCAAAATCACTGCAGATGGTGACTGCAGCCATGAAATTAAAAGACGCTTCTCCTTGAAAGAAAAGCTATGACCAACCTAAACAGCATATTAAAAAGCAGACATTACTTTGCCAGCAAAGGTCCATCTGGTCAAGGCTATGGTTTTTCCAGTAGTCATGTATGGATGTGAATGCTGGACTATAAAGCTGAGCACCAAAGAATTGATGCTTTTGAACTGTGGTGTTGGAGAAGACGCTTGAGAGTCCCTTGGACTGCAAGGAGATCCAACCAGTCCATCCTAAAGGAAATCAGTCCTGAATATTCATAGGAAGGACTGATGCTGAAACTGAAACTCCAATACTTTGGCCACCTGATGTGAAGAACTGACTCATTGGAAAAGACCCTGAGGCTAGGAAAGATTGAAGGGGATGACAGAGGATGAGATGGTTGGATGGCATCACCGACTCAATGGACATGAGTTTGAGTAAGCTCTGGGGGTTGGTGATGGACATGACTGAGCGACTGAACCAAACTGATCTGTGGCAGCCTAAATGGAATGAGAATCAGCCAGTCCTTGCCGCAGCCATACATACCCTAGCAGTGCAGTGGCTGGGAGCTGGAATCTAGGGATTGTGGAGCAATCCCAGGGCAAGGGCTGCTGTTGACTGTGGAGAGACAGATTAAGGAGATTGTGGTGGGAAATGCCTGTGGAGGGAAGCCAGGCAGCCATGGAAGCAAGGTGATACTGCTGAATCACACGTAGTGGGTGAAGCCATCACCATAGCCTCTCTCCTCGCACACACCAGCATTGGCAGCTGAACTGGCCCATCAAATGACTGATGCACTGAACTACAGAGTAAAACCCCAGATGGGGGAGGGGGGCCTCTATGTGCTTGATGCACTGAACAACAGAGAAGGACCCCAGGCAAGGAACCCCTTTAAGTGCCTGAACAGGCAGACTCTGGAGAAAGACTGGCCAAAGAGGCCTTCTGATTGCCAGCTACAAGAGGCTCAAAAAGACTCTGATAGGGCCATAACTCCTGCAGTGGAGGCAGTCCGTGTCCCTGCACACTTGAGACCACCAGGGTCCCCACAAGCCAAGCAGCTGTGCCACCTTCACTCTCAACTCTCCCTGAGGCAGAGCTGCCACAGGCAAAAGAAGTCTTGGGCCTATGGGCACAGAGCCTCTTTGGTAGTGTCCAACTCTTCATGACTCTGTAGACTGTGGTCTGCCAGGCTTCTCTGTCAGAGAGGGGGGTTCTCCAGGCAAGAATACTGACACATACTGGCCTAGACTGGTTTCCATACCCTTCTAGAGCACTATATTTCCTGCTCCCCTAGCTGCCAACTCCCCTGAGTACCTGGTGCTGCCAGAACCCCTGCGACCCAGCAGCTGCACCACCTCCATACCTGGCCCTCACAGGGGCAGACCCAAGTCCTCCAGCACAGCCTCAGGAATAAACCCCAGGGTGGACGACCCACACGTAGAGGTGGAAATAAAACCACAGTTGAAACCTAGGAGCAAGGAAGAAAACCCAAAACCCTTCCATGAGCTGTACAAGCTACAGATTAAATTAAATTAAATTCACACAATCAACTTGGCACTCTGTGTCTATGAAATATATAAAAGGTCATTGAGAACCCCACAAAAGAAAGCGCACTCGTTCTGATAGCTGTAGACATTGGAGGCAAGAACACAGAGGAGTAGAACCAGATTAGAATCTGAGCTGCCCCCATAACAGGCCCAGAGATCAGCACAGTGATAGAGGAGGTGAAGTGGACTGTGACTCCCAGTGAGGGAAAGGACTCTGATAGCAATGGCTCAAGTAAACCATTTATTATTCTTATGTTTTGACTTGTTCTGTAGATTCTTTTGGATTTTTTCTTCTTTTTTTTTCCTTTTTCCACCCCTCTGTTGTAGTCAATTTTATTGACACTATGAAATCTAATTAAGCTTTTGAGCTTTTTTTTCTTTTTTTCCTCAGTCACATCTTTTATTGTTGTTATAAACTTCTGCCTATATGTTGGCTTTTGCAGTTCTAGGGAGTTGTTTTTTCTCCCCCCCCCCACCACCTTTTCTTAATTTTAATTTTAATTTTTAAGCCTATTATTATTTTTTCTATATTTATTCCTTTGTTTTTCCTACTGTTCTTTTCCCCTTGCAGTTAATCTTTAATATATATATATAAATCTTCTTTATCTACCTCTATTTAACTTTGCATA
The DNA here is from genome assembly GCF_000754665.1 of Bison bison bison. Classification (NCBI taxonomy): domain Eukaryota; kingdom Metazoa; phylum Chordata; class Mammalia; order Artiodactyla; family Bovidae; genus Bison; species Bison bison. The sequence continues at coordinate 2,010,488 of NW_011494713.1, forward strand.
TCTATTCTTTCTTTCTTCTCTTTCTTCCCTTTAGTCTCAACATATTTGTTAGTTCTATTTTCATCTCTTTACTCCCCAACAGGCACCTTGCTTTAGTTTTGTTTTCCAGTTTCTGCTTTAGTTAGTTTTGTTCTGGTAGACATAATTTTTGGTTTCCTTTGTATGCTGGGTCAATCTATTGTACTTTATTTTTGTTGGACTGTTTTGATTTTGCTTATGGGTCTATATGTATATGTGTATATTCAGTCAAACTTTTTATTGTTGTCATAAACCTCTGCCTCTACATTGGCCTTTGCAGTCCTGTGTTTTCTTTTTTTTTCCTTTTCTCATTCTTCCATTTTTTTCTCTTTTTTTATAATTTTAATTTTCAATTTTTTTAAACCTATTATAATTTTTCTATAATTATTCCTTTGTTTGCCTTTCCTACTGTTTTCCCCTTGCAGTTAATCTTTAATATATATAAATCTTCTTCATTTACCTCTATTTAACTTTGCATGTCCATTCTTTATTTCTTATTTTTTCTTTCCTTTCCTCTCAAAATATTTGTTAGTTTTGTTTTCATTGCTTTATTCCCTACTTGGCACCTTACTTTAGTTTTGTTTTCCACTTTGTGCTTTAGTTAGTTTTGATCTTAACTGGTAAATATAATTTTTTATTTCCTTTGTTTGCCAGGTAAATCTATTGCACTTTATTTTTGTTGGACTATTTTGACTTTGCTTGTGGATATATATGTATATGTGCATATTCCTTTATTTTAATTATTATTTGCCTGATTCTGTAACTGCCATTTGTCTGGTGTTCATCTTTGGTTTCCCACTTTTGGGTATTTGTTTTAATCTCACTTAATGCCGTAACAAACCACTTGTGGAATCTTCATTCCTGAGCAGAGATCAAGCCCTGAGCCTTTGGAGTGGGAGCACTGACTCCAAGACCCTAGACTACCAGAGAACTAACCCTAGAGGGTATGAAATAGTGAGAACTCACACAAAGGTAACCACTTGAATACAAGACCCAGCATCACCCAACCACCAATAGCACCTTATGCAGGATGCTTCATCTAAACAACAAACAAAACAAAAATACAAACTCAATCATCAGCAGACAGGATGACCACCTCACTCAGCCTTTCTGCTGCAGTCCATGGGGTCTGGAAGAGTCAGACACGGCTGAGTGACTTCACTTTCACTTTTGCATTGGAGAAGGAAATGGCAACCCCACTCCGGTGTTCTTGCCTGGAGAATCCCAGGGATGGCGGAGCCTGGTGGGCTGCCGTCTATGGGGTCATGCAGAGTCGGACATGACTGAAGCAACTTAGCAGCAGCAGCCTTGCCCATCAGAGGAAAAACAAACAAAGAAACAAAAAAAACTCAGCACAAATCTCACCCTATAAAAAGCTTACACAAACAACTGGACCAAATTTAGGAGGGAAGAAACCAAAAAGAAGAAAGAATTCAGCCTTGAAGCCTGGGCAAAGGAGACCTCAAGCAGAATAAGTTTAAAAAAATAATAATGAAAAGGCAGAGAAATACTGCCCCAAAAAAGGAACGAACTAGAAACACAGAAGTCCAAATAAATGAAGAGGAAATAGGCATACCACCTGAAAAAGAATTCAGAACAATGATAGTAAAGATGATCAAAAACCTTGAAAGCAAAATGGAGAAAATGCAAGAATCAATTAACAAAGACCTAGAAGAATTAAAGAATAAACATGAAGAGACAAACAACACAATTACTAAAATTAAAAATACCCTACCCTGGGGTTTCTTTGGAAGGAATGATGCTAAAGCTGAAACTCCAGTACTTTGGCCACCTCATGTGAAGAGCTGACTCATTGGAAAGGACTCTCATGCTGGGAGGGATTGGGGGCAGGAGGAGAAGGGGATGACAGAGGATGAGATGGCTGGATGGCATCACTGACTTGATGGACGTGAGTCTGAGTGAACTCCAGGAGTTGGTGATGGACAGGGAGGCCTGGCGTGCTGCAGTTCATGGGGCTGCAAAGAGTCGGACATGACTGAGCAACTGAACTGAACTGAACTGAGGAGCAATCAATAGCAGAATATCTGAAGCAGAAGAATGAATCAGTGAGTTGGAAGATAAAATGGTGGAAATAACTTCTGAAGAGCAGAATAAAGTAAAGAGAATGAAAAGAACTGAGGATAGTCTCAGAAACCTCTGGGACAATATCAAATGCACCAACATTCGAATTATAGGC
>NW_011494713.1:2012802-2012994 GCF_000754665.1 Bison bison bison
ACTGAAGAAATCAAAAGGGAAATCAAAAAATTTCTAGAAACAAATGACAATGAAAACACGACAACTCAAAACCTATGTGATGCAGCAAGAGCAGTCCTAAGAGGGAAGTTTATAGCAATACAATCCTACCTCAAGAAACAAGAAAAACATCGAATAGACAACCTAAGTTTACACCTAAAACAACTGGAAAAA
>NW_011494713.1:2013094-2015638 GCF_000754665.1 Bison bison bison
AGTAAAGAGAATGAAAAGACCTGAGATAGTCTCAGAAACCTCTGGGACAATATCAAATGCACCAACATTCGAATTATAGGGGTCCCAGAAGAAGAAGGCAAAAAGAAAGAGTATGAGAAAAATTTTGAAGAGATTATAGTTGAAAATTTCCCCAACATGGAAAAGGAAATAGTCAATCAAGTCCAAGAGGCACAAAGAGTCCTGTACAGGAGAAACCCAAGGAGAAACATGCCAAGACACATACTAATCAAACTAACAAAGACTAAACACAAAGAAGAATATTAAAAGCATCAAGGGAGAAGCAACAAGTAACATACTAGGGAAACCCCATATGCTTAGCAGCTGATCTTTCAACAGAAACTCTGTAGGACAAAAGGAAATGGCAGGATATATTTAAAGTACTGATAGGGAAAAACCTACAACCAAGATTACCGTACCTGGCAAGGATCTCATTCAAAACTGATGGAGAAATAAAAAGTTTTCAGACATGAAAAAGTTAAGAGAATTCAGTACCACCAAACCAGCTTTACAACAAATGTTAAATGGACTTATATAATCAAAAAATACAAGATCTACAAAATCAACCCCAAACAATTAAGAAAATGGCAATAGGAACATATATATTAATAATTACTTTAAGTGTAAATGGATTAAATGTTCCAACCAAAAGACCCAGACTGGCTGAATGGTTACAAAAACAAGACCCACATATACGCTGTCTACAAGAAACCCACTCCAGATCTCAAGACACATATAGACTGAAAGTGAGAAGATGGAAAAATATATTCCATGCAAATGGGAAGCAAAAGAAAGCTGGAGTAGCAATCCTCATATCAGATAAAACAGATCTTAAAATAAAGATTAAAAGAGATAAGGAAGGAAACTACATAATGATCACGGGATCAACACAAGAGGAATACATACCAATTGTAAATATCTATGCACCCAACATAGGAGCACCTCAATACAGAAGACAAACACTAACAGACATAAAAGGAGAAATTGACAGTAACACAATAATAGTAGGAGACTTTAACACCCCACTCACACCAATGGACAGATCATCAAAACAGAAAATTAATAAGGAAACACAAGTCTTAAATGATACATTAGATGAGATGGATCTCACTGATATCTTCCAGAAATTCCATCCAAATGCAGAATACACCTTCTTCTCAAGTGCACATGGAACATTCTCCAGGGTAGACCACATCTTGGGTCACAAGTTAAACCTCAGTAAATTTAAGAAAATTGAAATTGTATCAAGTGTCTTCTCTGACCACAATGCTATGAGACTAGATATCAATTACAAGAAAAAGCTGTAAGAAACACAAACATATGGAGATTGAACAACACATTTCTAAATAACCAACAGGTTACTGAAGAAATCAAAAGGGAAATCAAAAAATTTCTAGAAACAAATGACAATGAAAACACGACAACCCAAAACCTATGGCAAGCTGCAAACGAAGTTTGAAGAGGGAAGTTTATAGCAATACAATCCTACCTCAAGAAACAAGAAAAACATTAAAATAGCCTAACTTTACACCTAAAACAACTGGAAAAATAAGAACAAAAAAAACCCAAAATTAGTAGAAGGAAAGAAATCATAAAGATCTGAGCAGAAATAAATGAAAAAGAAATGAAATAAACAATAGTAAAGATTAATAAAACTAAAAGCCAGTTCTTTGAGAAGATAAACAAAATTGACAAGACTTCAGCCAGACTCATCAAGAAAAAAAGAGAGAATCAAATCAACAAAATTAGAAATGAAAAAAGAGAGGTTACAACAGACAATGCAAAAATACAACAGATTATAAGAGACTATTATAAATAACTATATGGCAATAAAATGGATAACCTAGAAGAAATGGACAGGTTCTTAAATAAGAATCAATACTGTGAAAATGACTATACTACTAAATGCAATCTACAGATTCAATGCAATCCCTATCAAATTACCAATGGCATTTTTCACAGAACTAGAACAAAAATTTCACAGTTCATATGGAAACACAAAAGACCCCGTATAGCCAAAGCAGTCTTGAGAAAGAAGAATGGAGCTGGAGGAATCAACCTTTCTGACTTCAGATTATATTACAAAGCTACAGTCATCAAGACAGTATGGTACTTGCACAAAAACAGAAATATAGACCAAAAGAACAAGATAGAAAGCCCATAAATAAATTCATGCACCTATGGGTACCTTATTTTTGACAAAGGAGGCAGAATATACAATGGGGGCAAAGACAGCCCCTTTAATAAATGGTGCTGGGAAAACTGGACAGCAACATGTAAAAGAATGAAATTAGAACACTTCCTAATACCATACACAAAGATAAACTCAAAATGGATTAAAGACCTAAATCTAAGACCAGAAACTATAAAACTCTTAGAGGAAAACATAGGCAGAACACTTGATGACATAAATCAAAGCAAGATCCTCTGTGACCCACCTGTTACAGAAAAAAAACAAAAGTAAACAAGTGGGACCTGACTAAACTTAAAAGCTTTTGCACAGCAAAGGAAACTATAAGCAAGCTG
>NW_011494713.1:2015738-2026497 GCF_000754665.1 Bison bison bison
GTAGGGGAAAGACCTAAACAGACATTTCTCCAAAGAAGACATACAGATGGCTAACAAACACATGAAAAGATGCTCAACATCGCTCATTATTAGAGAAATGCAAATCAAAACCACAATGAGACATCACCTCACACTGATCAGAATGGCCCTCATCAAAAAGCCTACAAACAATAAATGCTGGAGAGGGTGTGGAGAAAAGGGAACGCTCTTGCACTGTTGGTGGGAATGTAAATTGATACAGCCACTATGGAAGATGGTATGAAGATTCCTTTAAAAACTAGGAATAAAACCACCATATGACCCAGCAATCCCACTCCTAGGCGTATACCCTGATGAAACCAGGGTTGAAAAAGCCATATGTATCCCATTATTCATTGCAGCACTACTTACAATAGCTAGAACATGGGAGCAACCTAGATGCCCATTGACAGATGAATGGATAAAGAAGGTGTGGTACATATACACAATAGAATATTACTCAGCCATAAAAAGAATGCATTTGAGTCAGTTCTGATGAGGTGGATGAACATAGAACCTATTATACAGAGTGAATGAGTCATAAAAAGAAAGATAAACATTGTATTCTAATGCACACATATGGAATCTAGAAAAATGATACTGAAGAATTTATTTACAGGGCAGCAATGGAAAAACAGACATAGAGAATAGACTTATGGACATGGCGAGAGGGAAGGAAAGGGTGAGATGTATGGAAAGAGTAACATGGAAACTTACATTACCATATGTTAAATAAATAGCCAGTGGGAATTTTCTGTATGTCTCAGAAAACTCAAACAGAGTCTCTGTATCAACCTAGAGGGTTGGGATGGAGAGAAAGATGGGAGAGAGGTTCAAAAGGAAGGGGATATGTGTATACCTATGGCTGATTCATGTTGAGGTTTGACAGAAAATAACAAAATCCTGTAAAGCAATTATCCTTCAATAAAAAAGAAAAAGAAAAAAAAAAAAGAGTAGTCTTCACCAAGAGAATATGAGTAGAAATGATGTGCACCATTTCAAGGCAGCCTTTATGAAGGAGGTGCTTCTCCTTTGGTTTTCCTTTCCCCTGAACTCTTCTACCTGAAGGCAGATGTCTCAAGGATCTAGATGAAAGACACTTTGGATCCTGAATCACTGCATGAAAGAGAGAAACCCACTGACCAGGAATAGCTCCTTTAGACTGCTACATGAACAAGAAACAAACCTATATAGCATTTGAGCCATTATATAATTTGGAGTCTAATTTGTTACAAGAGCTTACCTTACCTTAACTAAGGTAGTAGCTCTGAGTCAGGAGTACCATACAACTGCTCCCCGACCAGGTACAGTTATAGCCAAAGGGTGAGTTCTGATGGTTCCTGCCATCCAGGGTACTATCATTTCTTCCATGGAGGTCTTGGAAGGTAGTATGGGGATATTGAGTGGTCCCATAATCTCCATTCATACACTGATACTTTGATAAGGACTACAGACATTTTCATATTTTTAATGGAAGAAAAAATTTAATTGAAATATAGTTGATTTCAACATTGTTAGTTTCAGGTGTGCAGTAAAGTGAGTTGGTTATACATACATATATATGCATGCATGCATGCTCAGTTGCTTCAGCATGTCCAACTATTTGCTGCTTCATGAACTGAAGCTTGCCAGGCTCCTCTGTCCATGGGCTTCTCCAAGCAAGAATACTGGAGTGGGTTACCATGCCTTCCTCCAGGAAATCTTCCCAACCCCGGGATCAAACCTGCATCTCCTGTGACTCCTGCATTGCAGACAGATTCTTTACCCACTGAGCCACCTGAGAAGCCCCCACATACATATATATTTCAGATTATTTTCCATTATAGGTTATTACAAAATACTGTATATAATTTCCTGTGCTATACAGTAAATCCTTGTTGTTTATTTTATAGAGACTAGGGTGTATCTGTCAGACTTTTTCTCAATGTTATACAAAGGCACTAATCAATCCCATACATGGTCCACCTTCCAACAAGATAGCTGGAGCCAAGCTCCTTCCATGTGGAAAGTCAGGACCCAACACAGCAATACTCAAGAAGTTGGTTAAAGAGTTCTACTCACCATACTACCATCTGCATTGTCTCCTCAGATCAGGTCACTTCTGAGCCATGTGGTGGTCATCACACCACACTGACAAAGAGCTCAGCTCAGCTATAGGGGCTCTACAAACACAGGAGTGCCAAGGTGCAGCCCAACGAAGTTTTTCTGTACCCACAGGTACATGCCTGACAACACAACAGCCAGTGGAGGACACTTCCAGGTGGCTGCCCCTCATGGACTCAGAAGCATAGCTCCCTTTTGACCACCTGATTCTATATAAGAGTCAGCCCTCTGACCTCATCTCTTTTGATCCTCATATTGAGATTATTTTAGTCAACTTGCTGATGACCTTTCCTCCCACTGGGTCTATCTCAGTACCTCTGGTACCCTGATAACTTTCAGTCACTTTGAAAATTTCCCATATCAAGTTTCTCTATCCAAAAAAAAAGTTTCACCTTGCTGGACATCTGACGACTCTTACTTAAAGTTTCTGCCTTTTGATACCCACTGAAACCTCATTCACATAGAACTAGGGTTCTGAAGATACCCAGAACAAGAACTTCTCTTCATGGTAGTCCTCATGAAAACAAGAATAACTTCAGACCCCAAAGTTGTCTTTTGGTTGTGCCAGATATTCCTAGTTCCAAACATCTACTAGTCCTTGAGAAGTTAAATAAGAAGAAATGTGAGAGGAACACTTTGTGATCCCTTGAGCTCCCAGCAAATGCTGGTCAGAGTTGTGGCTGCTATAGATGATCTTGAATCTCCCCTCTGTCCTTGTCTTGCCTCTGAGCATGTCTGCATGAAGAAGAAAACTGGGAGATATGGGTTGGAGAGCACAGGCTGCCTGGAGGAAGAGGAATCTGAGCTGGATCTTGAGGATATGTGTCACTTGGATGTGTGTGATGGGTGAGAAATCAGGTGGGGAAGAGGACGTGAGTAAAGGCAGAACTAAAGAAGGTTCTAGTGGATAGTTAGAAGGGTTCTTCACCTGATTCCACACAGGGGTGGAATCACACAAACAGTCCCCACACAAACAGTTGATGTTCTGACCCAAGCTGAGTGTCCTACAATTTTACTCAATTCTGACACTCTCTACCTGGAGTTAGCATCAGATCCCAGAGCTTAAGGGTTCAGTCCTATAAGACTACTAGCTCTCCCATTTCAGACATCAATCTGAAGTCCAGTAATCACCTGTGTTTCTGGTTCAATTAATTTTCTAGAAGAGCTCACGGAACTCAGGGTAATATTTTACTTACTAGATCACAGGTTTATTATAAAAGGATATAACTAAGGAACAGCGAGATGGAAGAGATACACAAGGCCAAGGTATGGGAGAAGTTCTACAGAGCTTCCACGCCCTCTCCAGACAGACCACTCTCCCATCACCTCCACATGTTCACCAACCTGAACTCTCTCTGAGAGAGTGATGATGAGTCTCATCATTCTGGGTTCTTACAGAGGCCTCATTACATAGACAAGATTGATTAAGTCATTGGCCATTCATTGTTCAGCCTCCAGCTCCTCTTCCTTCTCTGGAGGTCAGGGAGTGGGGTAGGACAAAAAGTTCCAACCTTCAGATCATATGGTTCTTTCCCCTGGAAACCAGCCCCCATCTTTGAGTATTTTCCAAAAGCCATCTCATTAATATGACAAAAACATCTTTATCACTCTCATCACTTAAGAAATTCCAACAGATTTAGGAGCTCTGTGCCAGGAATGGGGTCAAAGGCAAGCTATTTCTTATCATAAATCACAATATCTCAATGATTGACAAGGAAGTTCATTTCAGTTCAGTCAGTCATGTCTGACTCTTTGAGATTCCATGGACTGCAGCATGTCAGGCTTCCTTCTCCATCACCAACTCCTGGAGTTCACTCAAACTCATGGCCATTGAGTCGGTGATGCCATCCAACCAGCTCATCCTCTGTCGTCCCCTTCTACTCCTGCCTTTAATCTTTCTAGCATCAGGGTCTTTTCTAGTGAGTCAGCTCTTGGCATCAGGGGGCCAAAGTATTGGAGCTTCAGCTTCAGTATCAGTCCTTCCAATGAACATTCAGGACTGATTTCCTTTAGGATTAACTGGTTGGATCTCCTTGCAGTCCAAAGGACTCTCAAGAGTCTTCTCCAACACTACAGCTCAAAAACATCAATTCTTTGGTGCTCAGCTTTCTTTATGGCCCAATTCTCACATCTATATTTGACTACTGGAAAAACCACAGCTTTGACTAGACAAACCTTTGTTGGCAAAATAATGTCTCTGCTTCTTAATATGCTGTCTAGTTTTGTCATAGATTTTCTTCCAAGGAGCAAGTGTTTTTAATTTCATGGCTGCAGTCAACATCTGCAATGATTTTGGAGCCCAAGAAAATAAAGTTTGTCACAGTTTCCTTTGTTTCCCCATCTATTTGCCATGAAGTGATGGAACCAGATGCCACGATCTTCGTTTTTTTTAAATGTTGAGTTTGAAGCCAGCTCCTTCATTCTCCTCATTCATCATCATCAAGAGGCTTCTTAGTCCCTTTTCGCTTTCTGCCATAAGGGTAGTGTCATCTGCACATTTGAGGTTATTGATATTTCTCCCAGCAATCTTGATTCCAGCTTGTGCTTCATCCAGCCAGCACTTCTCATGATGTACTCTGAATATAAGTTAAATAAGCAGGGTGACAATATACAGCCTTGATGTACTCCTTTTCCAATTTTGAACCAGTCCATTGTTCCACGTCCACTTCTAACTGTTGCTTCTTGACCTGCATACAGATTTCTCAGGAGGCAAGTCAGGTGGTCTGCTATTCCCGTCTCTTGAAGAATTTTCCACAGTTTCTTGTGATACACACAGAATCACAAGATTCTGTAGTCAATGAAGCAAAGGTAGATTTTTTTTAAAAAAATTCTCTTGCTTTCTTATGATCCAACAAATGTTGGCAATTTGATATCTGGTTCTTCTGCCTTTTCCAAATCCACCTTGAACATCTGGAAGTTCTCAGTTCACGTACTGTTGAAACCTGGCTTGGAGAATTTTGAGCATTACTTTGCTAGCATGTGAGATGAATGTAATTGTGTAATAGTTTGAACATTCTTTGGCATTGCCTGTCTTTGGGATTGGAATGAAAATTGACCTTGTTCAGTCCTGTGGTCACTGCTGAGTTTTCCAAATTTGCTGGCACGTTGAGTGCAGCACTATCATAGCATCATCTTTTAGGCTTTGAAATAGCTCAGCTGGAATTCCATCATTTCCACTAGTTTTATTTGTAGTGATGCTTCCTAAGGCCCGCTTGACTTCGCACTCCAAAATATCTGACTCTAGGTGAGTGATCACAACCATTGTGGTTATCTGGGTCATTAAGATCTTTTTTGTATAGTTCTTCTGTGTTTCCTTGCCATCTCTTCTTAATATCTTCTGCTTCTGTTGGGTCCATAACATTTCTGTCCTTTATTGTGCTCATCTTTGCATGAAATGTTCCCTTGGTGTATCTGATTTTCTGGAGAGATCTCTAATCTTTCCCATTCTCTTGTTTTCCTCTATTTCTTTGCATTGATCACTGAGGAAGGCTTTCTTATCTCTCTTTGCCATTCTTTGAACTCTACATTCAAATGGGTATATCTTTCCTTTTCTCCTTTGCCTTTCACTTCTCTTCTTTTCTCAGCTATTTGTAAGGGCTCCTCAGACAAACATTTTGCCTTTGATAAGGAAGTAAGTTGGCCTAAAGCTGAAGGTATCTATAATTTGGGAAATAAGAAGTGGAGGACATTGATAGCTAGCAAGAAAAAAAAAAAAGTGTAAAACATTGAACAATGGATTTTGAGCAGATAAATGCTGAACATCATGACAATGGATTTTGAGCAGGTGAATTACGTAACATCAATGCTAGAAAGGTAAATTTGGCATGAATAATTGGAAAGTACAGGGGAGAAGCTATGGCAAGAATTTTGGAATGATGAGGTAAGAGAATTAACTAGTTTGGTAACAAGAAAATCTCAGAGGAAAAGTTGGATGATAGACATCTTCAGAGATTAAATGACAGGTTGGATTCAGAGATGTATTTATTTCCAGAACGTTGCCCTTGGATAACTGGGCTTCCCTTGTGGCTCAGATGGTAAAGAATCTGCCTGCAATGAAGGAGACCTGGGTTCGATCCCTGGTTAAGGAAGAGCCCCTGGAGAAGGAAATGGCTACCCACTCCAGTATTCTTGCCTGGAGAATTCCATGGACAGAGGAATCTGGTGGCTACAGTCCACGGGTTCACAAAGTCAGACATGATTGCACGACTAACATTACTACTAGATAACCAAGACAGTGACTTGTCATCCATGGAAATCTGAAGAGGCAAGGCTGGTTTGAAGAAGATGAATTCCTTTGTAAATTGTTAAATTTAAGGCAATAGTAAACTATCCTAGTAGAAATGATTAGTAAACAGCTGGAGATGTGGAACTAACAATTTAATTGAAAGAGCAAGTATAGATATATAGTCATCCCTCTCATGGTGAAAAGCAGTAAACAAAAATGGATGAGCTTTTTATCCACTAGGCAAAATGACTGATTAAGAGAAAAGGCAAGAGAAGCTAAATGACTATTCTTTCAAAAGTCATATGTGCTCGTCATGAGTCAGCTACCACCCTAGAGGCTAGGAATGCACAGCAGGGCCTCATTAGTTGAGTGGAACCACAGCCTGATCCTGGTGCAAAAAAGTCCTTCATGCTGCTCCCAATGCCTAACTATAGACAAGGTATTGAGCAATTTACCACCAGCTCATGCCTTTCCACATGCAAGCCACTGGCTGAATTAGAAGATGGGTAATTTTTTACTCCGACAAAGTCCATGTTTCTTGACCTTCATGGAATCCTACATGGATATATTTATGTATGTCTCTCAAAAAGGCATAATTCTCCCTCTCCCCATCTTCCCAATTTTTCTCAAGCATTGGATTTTATCTGATGTTTTTAAATTCCTTTTTAAAAAAAAAGAATTACCTTTAAAGAAATGCCTCTCAGAGGTGTGTATACATTTGAAGTCTAAAATAATTGCAGATGCATATATTCCAGCTTTCACATCTCTCTTTCTTCAGAGGGGGAACTCCCACTGAGCAGTTTTGTGTAGGGAGTTAAGGGGCAAAAATGTCATTCCCTGCTGGGGGTGGAGGCAGACAAGGCAGAAAATTGTGGGAACTTGACCTTTGGCCTCCTAGTGGCCAAAAAAAAAAAAAAAGAAGAAGAAAAAGAACAGCACTCAGGCTCCATATGTGAAAAAAACTACAGAGAGTTTTATTTATTTATTAACATTGTTCTTTGTTTCATGATACAAAAGAAGCTAATAAAAACTACATGAATATTAAAGGAGAGAATCTTTTTCACCTTGGTGATGTTTCTGCTATCAGATCAGATCAGATCAGATCAGCCGCTCAGTCGTGTCCAACTCTGCGATCCCATGAATCGCAGCACGCCAGGCCTCCCTGTCCATCACCAACTCCCCGAGTTCACTGAGACTCACGGGTTATTTTTTCCTCCTGAAGTTTGGATTCCAGTTTACCAAGCAATCAGCATACTGCACAGTCAGCCCTTTGAGGGCCTCATGCTTTACTCAGCTGTTACAGAAAACCAGGACCTGTGGTGATAGGACCCTGAGAACTTTCTGGCAATAACATTAGCACTCAAATAAAAAGCTCCATTGTCTAAACATATTTTAATTCTCCTTTTTCAAAAAGTGAATTAAAATTGTTTTGAAAACAGAAAGGAGGACTTCCCTGGTGGTCCAGAGGTTAATAATCCACCTGTCAAAGCAGGGACACAGGTTCAATTCTGGAAGATTCCACATGCCACGGAGCATCTGAGCCCCTGTGCCACAACTACTGAGCCCACGAGCCTAGAGCCTGTGCTCCGCAACACGAGAGTAGCCCCCACTCACTGCAACTAGAGAAAGCCTGAGAGCAGCCAGAAGTTAATTTAATTAATTAATTAGAAAAACAAAAGCAAACAAACAAGCAACAACAACAAAAACAGGGGAGTCCTGGAGCTTTCTTCTTCTCACAAGAGTCTCTAAGACTTTTAAGATGCCATTATTAGTATATTCTCAGTGAAGTCTCTAGTGATTTGCAGTTTAAATCAGTCAAGGTAATGTGTTTTTCCATGATCAATCACAATTCTGAGTTTGTTTAAAGAGAGAATTAGAGGCCTTGATAATCATCATTATGAATATATATTGGGCGAAGGTGACTTTTTTCCATTGAACATAATTTTTAGAGGATGAAGTTCCCAGGAAAGCATGCATTTAAGACACTGAAAACAAAATTTGTGCTTTATTCAGTGTTGCCTTTACCCATTCAAAGAAAGAGATTCTTCCACAAACTATGCTTGGATGCTTGGGGCTGGTGCACTGGGACGACCCAGAGGGAGGGTAGGGGAGGGAGGAGGGAGGAGGGTTCAGGATGGGGAACGCGGGTATACCTGTGGTGGATTCATTTCGATATTTGGCAAAACTAATACAATATTGTAAAGTTTAAAAATAAAATAAAATTTAAAAAAAAGAAAGAAAGAAAGAAAAAGAGTGGCTAGAAACGTAAACATTGATAGAACATCCAAGCAAGTGACTTGTTTGAGCAGGGCAGAGGCCCACTTGAAATTCTTCTCTCTCATGCGATCATTTGAGGTGGAGCAACATAGTGGTCCTGGTCAATGATGAATTGGAAATTGTAAAAATAACACGGTTCATATGGTAAAGAATCCACCTGCAATGTGGGAGACCTGGATTCCATCCCTGTATCAGGAAGACCCCCTGGTGAAAGGACTAGCTACCCACTCCAGCGTTCTTGCCGGGAGAATTCCATGGACAGAGGAGCTTGGCGGGCTACAGTCCATGGGGTCACAAAAAGTCAGACAGGACTGAGCAACTAACAAAAATTTTTTTAAAAAGGAAAATAAAAGAAGAACTGATTCTTCACCACAGAGATTGAGAAGCACTGGCTTGCAAAGCTGTTGGTTAGATGTGCATACTCTGATACAGCTTGGGGCTTCCAGAATTTCAAACAGCCTGAGTTAAACTTTCACAGATGTTCAAAACTAAATAATAATTCAAGGAAATCTTTATTCCCAATGAAACCAAGAAGCTAAAATTTTTTAAAACTGAAAGAGTGAAAAGAGATTCTGAGTTGCTCCACAATTTTATTTGTGGAAATGTTTAGGGAGTAAAGAATAAATTTTGTATTACACTGTATGCAAAACAAGGTAAAATAAGTTAAGTATAGGGGAAACCAATGTATTTCCAAAGAAACTCATGGCAGACTTGTTTATAATAGCACAAACTGGAAACAACCTAAATGCCATCAATGAGAGGCTAGTGAATTACATACAGGGTGACACCAACATGCCACAAAATAGTTTTTAGTTGTTATTAACAGATTGAGACATTTCAACATGTCCTGATATGTCAAGATTTTTAAGATATATTATCAAGTAAAAGAAAAATATCAGGATACAAAACAGCATATGATGGTGCAATAACTTTGTATAAAGGATAGAACACACATGTGCACACATGTTTGAATGCATGAATTACACTGGGAGGGGGGGTTCCTCCAGGGCAGTTAACTAGGAACCTGGTGCAAAAGGAGAGAGAAGTTGTCTTTCTTTTCACCTTTGCCCTTTTGTATCTTTCAGATTGTGTTCAATGTGCAAGTAATATCTATTCCCAACAATGTATTAAAAATAATAATTAAAATATCAAAAACATAAGTTAGAAATACATTATTTACATTCAACTATCCCCATAAACTGAAATGACATCTGCCCTTTAATCTCTCTGCAGGATCTGGCATGGTGCCTTCCATTCAATATTTGCTAAATTGTTGAACTAAAAGTAATAGCTCATACAGAATTTTACATACCAAAAAAAAGGAACATTCAATATTTATCTTTTAAACTTGATATGTTTTCAAAGAACTAAATCATTTTAGCCAAAATGAACAAAATACATTGTGGAAACAGATTAAAACTCTAAAGCTGCTAAAAGACTCTGGATCAACTTTAGAATCAAAATTTCCTGCAATCGGATAATTTACCCTGATCAATTTAATCAGTAAGTTAAGAAAATCATGAATTTACAATTACACTGTAATTTGACTGAAGAAGATGGAATTATTAATATATGTCATCCCTGGGCAGCTCTTCAGTCTTTCATTAATTTACATGAATTCACAGATTCAGCAAGACTATTCCATGTTTGTTTAGATTGCAGCTGAGAAAATAATATTGTTCAGAATGAAAATGAAGATAACAGTGAGAAATTAAGGAAAGAGTAGAGAATCGGGTATTAGGAGCTCTCTGAGGAAGTGCATGCATGTGTGCTAAGTCGCTCAGCCGTGTCCAACTCTTTGTGACCCCATGGACTGCAGCCACCAGGCTTCTCTATCCATGGAATTTCCCAGGCAAGAATACTGGACTGGGAATCTCCTCTAGGTATCTTCCTGACCCAGAGATCAAACTCATGTCCCCTGCTTTGGCAGGTGAACTCTTAACCACTAGACCACCAGGGAAGTCCCTCAGTTCAGTTCAGTCGCTCAGTCATGTCCGACTCTTTGCGACCCCATGAATTGCAGCACGCCAGGCCTCCCTGTCCATCACCAACTCCCGGAGTCCACCCAAACTCATGTGCATCGAGTTAGTGATGCCATCCAGCCATCTCATCCTCTGTCGTCCCCTTCTCCCTGTC
>NW_011494713.1:2026673-2032288 GCF_000754665.1 Bison bison bison
GTGCTCAGCTTTCTTCACAGTCCAACTCTCACATCCATACACGACCACTGGAAAAACCATAGCCTTGACTGGATGGACCTTTGTTGGCAAAGTAATATCTCTGCTTTATAATATGCTATCTAGGTTGGTCATGGGAGAAGGCAATGGCACCCCACTCCAGTACTCTTGCCTGGAAAATCCCATGGGCGGAGGAGCCTGGTAGGCTGCAGTCCATGGGGTCGCTAAGAGTCGGACACGACTGAGCGACTTCACTTTCACTTTTCACTTTCACGCATTGGAGAAGGAAATGGCAACCCACTCCGGTGTTCTTGCCTGGAGAATCTCAGGGACGGGGGAGCCTGGTGGGTTGCCATCTATGGAGTCGCACAGAGTTGGACACAACTGAAGCGACTTAGCAGCAGCAGGTTGGTCATAACTTTCCTTCCAAGGAGTAAGAGTCTTTTAATTTCATGGCTGCAATCAACATCTGCAGTGATTTGGGAGCCCAAAAAAATAAAGTCTGACACTGTTTCCACTGTTTCCCCATATATTTCCCATGAAGTGATGGGACCAGATGCATGATCTTCGTTTTCTGAATGCTGAATTTTAAGCCAACTTTTTCACTCTCCTCTTTCACTTTCATCAAGAGGCTTTTTAGTTCCTCTCCACTTTCTGCCATAAGGATAGTGTCATCTGCATATCTGAGGTTATTGAGATTTCTCCCAGCAATCTTGATTCCAGCTTGTGCTTCTTCCAACCCAGCGTTTCTCGTGATGTAGGCTGCATATAAGTTAAATAAGCTGGGTGACAATATACAGCCTTGACGTACTCCTTTTCCTATTTGGAACCAGTCCCTATATAGGTTTAAATGCAAATTTTACCTAAACATATCTAAAGTGCCCAAAATAGGGATCAGATTTTTTTTAACCTAATATGAAAGTCATATGAGCTTTCTTTAATTGAACTTACTGAAATGCATTGTTGGGGATTTTTTCCACTATTACCATTTCTTTTATTGTGATGAGGAAACTTCACAGCAACCAATAATTCTAGCTTACCTCATATAAGAAAAGCCATCTTATCTTGAGCATCAGTTCAGTATATATTAGTATTTCACTATAATTTTGCTCTAAAGAGGTAGGTCTCGATTGTATCTATATATATGGTTAATTATGTAACCTGAAATTTACATCTTAGCATTTAAAAATGCTAAATGTCTTTTTAGATCTCAATCTGCTTTTGATTTTTGTTGTTGTGTCCTTTCCTGGACATTGGTGTTCCAGCCAGAATAGGTTTGATTAGCTGCTTCCTCCCATATTTCCTCACATGCTTTCCTCTGAGTAATGGCCACCCTGACCTCTTAAAAGTCAAGATGAACTCAATCTTTCTAAGGGGCCTCAGCCAAAAGTATGGATCTCTTAGGTCAGCAAAAACTCATTGTTCCCCCAAACTCCATACGGCTCTGTCGCATTAAGCCATTACTAGGCCAACTAGAGGTTGTATTCTTGGCATCCTTAAATAGAATGTACATGTGAAACATAAGGAGAGGGAATTAATATTGATTTTGATTCTTGTTCTATTTTATAAAACATTCCTTAGGTTGCGAAGTCCCAGGCACAAACCCCTTAGGTACTGAGCTTAGCAAGTAGCCCAGGGCCCAATTCTAGCCCCTACACACCCCTCCCAGCCACTTTATAGGGTGGGCCAACAGTAGAGTCATAGACATTGGCCTTATTTCATGGTTGAGAAGCTGTCTTTACCTATTTTTCAGCTATGCATTTAAGAGAGGTGGTATAATAAAAGTGTACAATTTCTGCTAACCTGTGAACTTTTGAAAATAAAAAAAGATATGGACCTTTGAGATCAAGAACTTTAAAATTCTCTTCCAACAGACCTGGGCATAAACACGGAAGAGAAATAAGCAAGAAGTTGTATTATCAATAGTTTTCTTTGAAGGTGGCGAGGACGAGCCTGGATAGACACACAGTGGAGTGAATAAAGTATATTAACCCTAAATCTATACCTCAATGATTTTCTACTAGTCCAGATACCCAATAACAACAGCTCAGGTCAAGATCTAGAATATTTCTAGCACCCATAAGGTTTCCTCTTGCTATGCTATGCTATGCTAAGTCACTTCAGTCGTGTCCGACTCTGTGTGACCCCATAGATGGCAGCCTACCAGGCTCCCCTGTCCCTGGGATTCTCCAGGCAAGAACACTGGAGTGGGTTGCCATTCCTCTTGCTACTTCCCAGGAAATTGCCCCCACCCACGACAGTCCCTTTCTGACTTTGATCACTTTCATTCCTATTGCCTTCCATTCCTGGACTTGGTATAAATGGAATCATAGTATGTATCTTTTGTGTCTGACCTCTTCCACTCAGCATCATGTCTGAGAGGTCCTTCCATGCTGCAGCATGAATCAGTAGTTTGGTCTTTTTTGTTGCTGTGGAAAATTCCATCATATGATAACACCACAATTTATTAATTCTCCTCTTGATGGATATTTGGGCTGTTTCTACTTTGGAGCTATTATTAATATTAATATAAATTCAATTAATTCCTTTGAATCCAAGGACTAGAAGTTCACATTTTTACTCAATGTTAAAGTTTACACAGTGAAATAATAGTAAAATAGAGAAATGCAGAAAACTAAAATAAGGATAAAATATCAATGCCTGAGCAGATAAGTCCAGCATGCAATCTTTCAGGACTTTAGAGTTTCAATAATTGCCTTTCAAGTTAAACTCTGAGCTTCCTGGAGGCCAAAACAAAAAGGAAAATATGGTGAATTATATAATGTTTGTAATAGGATAAAAGAATCAGTTAGTCAGAAGAAGGAGAACTTCTCTTGCCTCTAAGTTTCAAAGAAGGACCTTCACATGGAGCTCCACGGTACAAATTATGAGACATGTAAAGACTAATGTCCTCAACAAGAAAGATAGGAACAGATTTTTAGATCACTATTTTCTTTTTATTTAATTAGCTTTCATTAGAGTATAACTGATTTATAATATTGTGTTATTTTCTGCCATACATCAGTTATGTGTGTGTGCATTAGTCACTCAGTCATGTCTGACTCTTTGTGACCCCATGGATTGTAGCCTGCCAAGCTCCTCTGTCCATGGGATTCTCCAGGCAAGAATACTGAAGTAGGTTGCCATTCCCTTCTCCAACATCAGTTATATATACACATATATCCACTCTTTTATAGATTCTTTTCCCATACAGGTCACTACAGAGTATTGAGAAGTTTCCTAGTTCCAGTAGGTCCTTATTAGTTATCTACTTTATTTATAGCAATGTGTTTATGTCAACCCCAATTTAGATCACTATTTCTTATTGTGCCCATAGACATGATCCCAAATCAGCAGATTATTCAACAATATGCACACTGTGGCATTGTGCATGGGTTTATATTTTTAAAGAGAGAAAAGTATATTAGAACATTGCATATCCTAAGTCAGGGGTCAGCAAACACAAGCCCACTGGCCAAACGTGACTTGAGACTTGTCTTTGTAAATAGTTTTATTTGTTCATTTACATACTGTCCTTGGCAACTTTATTGAATAGTTGAATAGTTGTAACAAAGGCCATTGGTGTATGAATGGTAAAATATTTACCATTCTTTACAGAAAAAAATTTGCCAACTCCTACTGTGAATAGCATAGAATACCAGGTGTTATTTTCTTCTTATTTATTGTTATGACTTTATACAGTCTCTACAGTATGGGCAGGACTGTGACTTGCCTCTAGCCAGTAGAATGTGGCAAAAGTAAAGGAATTTTGCCAAATCAGTTGATTCTTATTTAATCAAAAGAAAGATTATCCTACATGGGCCTGGCTTAATAGGTGAAAGTCCTTAAAAAAAGGACTGGGCTCTCACTACCATCAGAGACCTCTCTCCCTTGCTGGCTTGAAGAAGTAGGCTGCATGCTGTGAGGGGGCCTCTGGAAAGGGCCATGTGGCAGGGAGCTGTGGGCAGTCTCTAGGAGCAGAGGGCTTCAGTCCTGCAACCACAAAGAACTGAATTATTCCAACAACCAGATGAGCTTAAAGGAGGACCCTGAGCACAGAGTAGAACCTGAGCACAGAGTAGAACCACAGCTCTAGACAACACCTTGATTAGAGCTTGGTAAGTCCCTGAATTAGGAGATCGATCTAAACTATGTCTGGACCTGACCTTTGAAAATAGTGAGTTAACAAATGTGTGTTGTTTTAATGCACTAAATTTGTGGTAAGTTGTTACATAGCAATAGAAAGTTATATTTACCTAGTCTCTCCACTTTTTCTATAGTACACATACAGTTTAAACATGAGAGACAACCACAAATTTTATAAAGAGTTCTTACCATTTAGAAGTACACACCAAATTATCTAAGGACAAAATGATATGATGTCTGAGATTTGCTTCAAAAAATGGAGAGGGGACAACAGAATATGAGATTGGCCAGATGTTGATAATTCTTGAAGCTAATTGATGGATTCATGGGGATTTATTACACTCCTCCTTCTACTTTTGTGTATGTTTGAAATTTTCCATAATAAAAAAGTTTTTAAAAATTAAACTCATACATACAGAATTAGCTAAAAGGATGTTTATAGTTTCTGATACAGGAAAACTAAACAATTTAAATATCTACACAGGGAACTGGTTAAATTAATCACTATAGATGTACAGTCTGTTTATATGTGTCTTTAAAATTGATTGCATAGAATAATGATGCTGTTAACATTTTTCTATGGTCTTAGAATTTGATATAAAATAAAATACTTGTAAGCAACAAAACAAAAAACCACAAAGCTTATGTATTTTATTTTAAAAACCCATTTGAGCAAATTCTTTTCTGTAGTGCAGTGACTGAATTCAGTCTAAGTTCCCTGATGGTTCCCCATAGTAGAAGGATTATAGTGGAGGTGCTGGAGGAGAGGGGCACTTAGAGCCACCCAGTGATCCCCCAACTCATCACCAATCTCTCAGTCCTCTGCTGAATAACAGGCGATTTCAGGTGGCATGTTTGGCTGAGAGTCTCCAGTCCTGCTATGAACAGAGATGGAGGAGGCAAGGAAGAGGCTGGAGCCAAACAGGTAATTCAAAATCTCAGTACATCTTGAATAAATATGATTGTGATTCTTAAGAAAATTTTGAACTATAACTACTTTTGTGTTTGTGTGTGTGTGTGTGTTAGTTGCTAAGTCATGCCCAACTCTTTGTAATCCCATGGATTGTAGTCCACCAGGCTCCTCTGTCCATGGAATACTCCAGGCAAGAATACTGGAGTGAATAAATAGCCATTCCCTTCCCTGGGCAGGTCTTCATGACCAGGGATCAAATCCAGATCTCCTGAATTGCCTGTGGATTCTTTACCATCTAATCCACAAGGGAAGCCCCATAACTACCTTTGAAAGTGAAAGTAGAAAGAAAGTTTAGTCGCTCAGTCGTGTCCGACTCTTTGCAACCCCATGGACTGTAGCCTACCAGGCTCCTCCATCCTTGGGATTTTCCAGGCAAGAGTACTGGAGTGGGTGGCCATTTCCTTCTCCAGAGGATCTTCCTAACTCAGGGATCGAACCCGGGTCTCCCATATTGTAGGCAGACGTTCTACCGTCTGAGCCACCAGGGAAGTCCATAACT
>NW_011494713.1:2032480-2033316 GCF_000754665.1 Bison bison bison
CGATAACTACCTTTAGGGACTTCCAAATTTACTTCAGCCCATATGCTTTCTGATTCATATTGTCACTAAGAAATTTCTCCATTTTCCTAAAACGGTGAAGTTCTTCAGTTCAGCCAGGTCCCATTTCCCCCAGGTCCTCTGCCCAGTAAGATTAAGGGACAAGTTACACCCACACTACAATCACTCTTAAGCCCATTTATTACAATCACTACTCCAGATCACTTTAGGGTGGAACTTCAAAAGGCAGTGAGAACATAGTAA
Source organism: Bison bison bison (assembly GCF_000754665.1). Classification (NCBI taxonomy): domain Eukaryota; kingdom Metazoa; phylum Chordata; class Mammalia; order Artiodactyla; family Bovidae; genus Bison; species Bison bison. The sequence goes on from NW_011494713.1 coordinate 2,032,742, forward strand.
ATGTTCTGCCAAAATATGTGAAGTCACAAAATACCAGAGATGAAAGTGCCCTTAAAAATAACTTAAAGTACCTTTATTTTACCAACCGTAGAGAGATCCAAGGCACAATGCCACAAGCAAGGTCACAAGGACAGGTGGATACCTGAAAGTTGACCCCGGATATGCCCTTTCCCACCTGTACTGAGTGGAAAGGACTCCAAGGTAGTCTTTCAATCCTAATGAGTATCCTCAGTTCAGTTCAGTTCAGTCGCTGAGTCATGTCCAACTCCTTGCAACCTCATGAATCTCAGCACGCCAGGCCTCCCTGTCCATCACCAACTCCCGGAGTTTACCCAAATTTATGTGCATCGAGTCGGTGATGCCATCCAGCCATCTCATCAGCTGTTATCCCCTTCTCCTCCTGCCCACAATTCCTCCCAGCATCAGGGTCTATTCCAATGAGTCAACTCGTCGTATGAGGTGGCCAAAGTATTGGAGTTGCAGCCTCAGCATCAGTCCTTCTAATGAACACCCAGGGCTGATCTCCTTTAGGATGGACTGGTTGGATCTCTTTGCAGTCCAAGGGACTCTCAAGA
>NW_011494713.1:2034104-2034902 GCF_000754665.1 Bison bison bison
ATATAGGTTTCTCAAGAGGCAGGTCAGGTGCTCTGGTATTCCCATATCTTTCAGAATTTTCCATAGTTTATTGTGATCCACACAGTCAAAGGCTTTGGTATAGTCAATAAAGCAGAAATAGATGTTTTTCTGGAACTCTCTTGCTTTTTCCATGATCCACCTGCTGCTGCTAAGTCGCTTCAGTCTCGTCCAACTCTGTGCGACCACAAGGCGTCAGCCCACCATGCTCCCCCATCCCTGGGATTCTCCAGGCAAGAACACTGGAGTGAGTTGCCATTGCCTTCTCCAATGCATGAAAGTGAAAAGCGAAAGTGAACTCACTCAGTCATGTCCGACTCTTAGCAACCCCATGGACTGCAGCCTACCAGGCTCCTCTGCCAATGCGATTTTCCCTGCAAGAGGACTGCAGCGGGGTGCCATTGCCTTCTCCGGATGATCCAGTGGATGTTGGCAATTTGATCTCTGGTTCCTCTGCCTTTTCTAAAACCAGCTTGAACATCTGGAAGTTCACGGTTCACATATTGCTGAAGCCTGGCTTGGAGAATTTTGAGCATTACTTTACTAGCATGTGAGATGAGTGCAATCGTGTGGTGGTTTGAGCATTCTTTGGCATTGCCTTTCTTTGAGATTGGAATGAAAACTGACCTTTTCCAGTCCTGTGGCCACTGCTGAGTTTTCCAAATTTGCTGGCATATTGAGTGCAGCACTTTCACAGCATCATCTTCCAGGATTTGAAATAGCTCAACTGGAATTCCATCACCTCCACTAGCTTTGTTCATAGTGATGCTTTCTAAGGCC